>NC_069504.1:140677458-140977458 GCF_027579735.1 Bombina bombina | reverse complement strand
CTTTTAGGAGGAGGGAGGGGCTCTGCCTCTATTGTGGGTTACAGGGCCACCTTTTGAAGTCTTGTCCTACACAGCCGGGAAACGCTCACACCTAAGGTCCTGTCGGGGGCAGACCTTGGGTGGTTTATCCTCGTCCCCGGATCCGCTTAAGGAGAAACCTTTGGTCATGGTTGTCCTTTCCTGGGTGGACTCCTTCATAGTCACCCAGGCTCTTGTTGACAACCATGAGGAGTATGAGGTCAGCAGCATTATTGACTCTCGTATGTCCAGGGGCTGTGTACAGTATTTGGTTCACTGGAGAGGCTATGGTCCGGAGGAGCATTCTTGGGTTCCCTCCTCTGATGCTCATGCTCCCGCCCTCCTCCGTGCCTTCCATGCCCGTTTCCCCAATAAGCCTTTTGTCCTCCCGCGGGGGACGGGTCGTTGAGGGCAGGGTACTGTCAGGGTTTTTTCCCTGTTGTGTTTGCCATGTGCTGCTGGCAGCCATTTTACTCACCTCTCTTCCTGACTATGGTGCATTGTGGGGGATGCTGCTCAATTCCTGCACTTCCTTTTATGGCAAAACTGGTGTGCATCATCCATGTGAGACAGGATGCAGTCTCAGAATTGTGATGTCATCACTTATTATTTAAAGGGCCTCTGTTCAGTATGCTTTGCCTTTGCGTTGTCTCAGAACAGTTTGTGTGAGTTCCTGTGTATTACCTGGCTGCGTAACGTCCTTCCTGGTTCCTGATCCCTGGCTTGTTCCTGACTCTGCTGTTTTCCTTGTTCCTGATTCCGGCTCATCTGACTATTGGCTTTGGCTCCTGACTTGGCTCGTCTGACTACCCGCTCTGGTTTTGACTCCTTGCTTGTTATTTGACTTGTGGACTTTTTATTATTTTTTGCTATTAATAAAGGTGTGATTATTTTTGCACTTCTCATCTCAGTCTGTCAGTCAGTCAGATTCCTGACATTAACACATAACAAACTTCTGAAGTTACGAATCGAATCTGAACCAAATACATCTGAGTTCCGAATTCGAAATTCGAAAAAATCTACTAAAAATAAAAAACCTAACATTACTAAAAATAAAAAAACAAAGATTACAAAAAAATTAAAACTACCATTACAAAAAATAACAAATGAAATTACCTAAAAAAATAGAAATGTTTCCTATTCTAATACCCCGTTAAAGAAAAGAAAAAAAAACACCCCAAAGTAAAAAAAACCCTAATCTATAATAAACTACCAAGGGCCCTAAAGTTAACAACTCTTTTGCAAAAAAAAAAAAAACAATCACCCCCTAACATTACAAACCCCCACCCCCCAAACCCACAAAATAAAAATAAACCTAATCTACCCAATGCCCCGAAAAGGGCATTTGTATGGGCATTGCCATTAAAAGGGCATTCAGCTTTTTTTCGGCCTATTAAAAATAAAAAATGCCTAATCTAAAGGAGCCTTTTGTAGGGCATTGCCCTAAAGTTAACAGCTCTTTTGCTAAAAAATTAAAACAAACACCCCCTAACATTACAAAGCCCCGCCCTCCCAAACCCAAAAAATAAAAAAACCTAACTAAAAAAAAAAACTTATCTACCCATTGCCCTGAAAAGGGCATTTGTATGGGCATTTCCATTAAAAGGGCATTGAGCTCTTTTTTGGCCCATTAAAATAAAAAAGACCTTATCTAAAAAAAACTCCACTAATCTCAGAATCGGTACTCACAGTTGCTGAAGTCCGGCGAAAGACCTTTATCCCAGCGATGAAGCATCTTCATCCAGATGGCTCGATCTTCATCCATCACAGGACCGGCATCTTTTTCATCCCTGCGACCCTTTTAAGGGAACTTGGTAGTTTATTATAGATTAGTTCTTTTTTTATTTTGGGGTGTTTTTTTTTTTTAAACGGGGTATTATAATAGGAATCATTTTTATTATTTTGGATAATTTCGCTTGTTATTTTTTGTAATGGTAGTTTTTTTATTTTTTGTAATTTTAGTGTTTATTATTTTTTATAATTGTAGTTTAAATTTTTTAGTAATTTTTTTTTTTTTTATTTTTAGTAATTTTATTTTTTTTATTTTTAGTAATGTTAGATTTTATTAGTTTAAGCTTAGGTTTTATTTTTATTTCACAGGTAAGTTTGTATTTATTTTAACTTGGTAGTTAATAAATAGTTATATTGTAGCTAGCTTAGGTTTTATTTATATTTCACAGGTAAGTTTTTTAATTAAGAGTTTTAATCAAGTTAGAATGGCTGACAATCAATCAATAATTCACACTATTAACACAAAAACAGTTACAGGTACCAGAAAGACATGGCATAATAATGAACCCTCTCCCATGGGGGTGGGGGGGTAAGTAGCTAATTCTGGGTTCTGTAGTTTGCACAAGATAGTGGCCCGGTAGGCGGGTGAGAAAAGAGGGGAAAGGTAAGGAAAAGAGGAAGGTATGAGGGGAGGGGATGAGGGTCAGCTCTTCAGGCACTCCACCGCGGCATGATGGTTCTGAGTGTGGAAGATCCAGCGTTATGGAGTGTGAAAAGTCTGTGCGTTGGGAATTGGTTAGTTTCATGTAGGGTCCCAGGGCGGACAGGGTCTAGGTCATGGTGTGCGATACGGTTGGGAGTTGTCGTGTTGTGATCGAGTTGTTTGACTTGGTGTAGTGTGATTCAGAAGGCATTGGACAAAGTGAAAGCTGTGGGGAGCTGTGGGAAGTCAGGGCATAGATGTCAAGTCCGTCCTAAGCTTCCTGACATTACAGAGGGTGGGTCTCCCATAGGAAGCGCACTTCTGCCAGGAAGTTCAGTTTGTTTCGTTTGGCGTAGCCAAATTCCTCTAGGGTTAACAGGTCTGCTATTTTATTTGACCAGTCTGTGATGGTTGGAATATATAAGGATTTCCAATGGAGGGCTATCAGGGCCTTGGCCCCCGTTAGACCTATCTGGAGAAGGGTCTGTCTGAGTTTGCAGTGTAAATTCGGGATGTCGTTAAGTAATGCTATGCGGGTTGATAGTGTAAAGTTCTGTGACAGTATGGTTTGGTAGTGTCTCTCTATCCCGTGCCACAGTGGGAGTAGTTTGGCACAGGCCCACCACATGTGTAGGTAGCTACCTTTTTCTGTGCATCCTCTCCAGCATCGGTCTGATGCGGTAGGATAAATTGAATGTAACCTTGAGGGTGTGAGGTACCACCTCATCAATACTTTAAAGTTGAGCTCTAGTGATTGGGGAGAAGTTGAGGCTCTTTTGTTATTTATGAAATTTTTTTGCCAGTCCTTGACAGGGATATCTGATTCCAGGTCTAGGTGCCACTTTTGTGTGTATTGAGGGGGTTGGTGTGAGTGGTCTGTCTGAATGATTTTCCTAGCTAATGAAAGGGAGTGTCTCACGGGGCTGTCAGAGATGCAGTGTTTTTCGAACGGCGTAAGGTCTCTAAGGAAGTCTTGTTTATGGGGGGACGTGACTATGAAGTGGTCTAGTTGCGAATATTTAAGCCAGTTTGTGTACCTGCCCCCTGCTATTGACGCCAGGTTGTCGCGTTGTTTAAGTTTTCCTTGTGTAATTAAATCTTTAAGAGGAGTGGTGTAACCCCATTCTCCTGTCCTTTGTTGACCCCTGTCTAGACCCCCCCGTCAACTCAGCATTGATGGGAACTGGGAAGAGTGGAGATCGAGTACCTGATATGTGTTTCCTACGTTGAAGTATCGAGTCCCAGGATTCAAAGACTCCACGGAGGGGTGCTATGGCGGTACATTGGGGTGGCCTAAGGTCTTTGGGGACCCAGCAGAGGGCACCCACATCGGGCACTTTAAGAATGTGGGAGTCGATGGCCACCCAGGCCTTGGAATCTTTAGATCTATGCCAGTCGATTATTCTTTGCAACGTAATCGCATCTAAATAGTCAGCTATACACAGCAAGCCCAGGCCTCTGTTTGCATAGGATCTGTACATAGTATTCCTTTGGACTCTGGGTTTGGTTCTACCCCATATAAATGAGTTAATGTGGCTTTGTAAACGGGAGGTGTACCATCTAGGGACGGGTATTGGAAGAGCTTGGAATAGATATAAGATCCTGGGCAAGACTGTCATTTTAATGCTTTGTGTGCGCCCCCACCATGTGAGGGGCTTAGCCGACCAGGTCTGATGGTCTTGCTGAATTCGTCGGGAGAGGGCCAGGTAGTTTTCGTCAAAGAGTTGGGGAATGTTGGGGGACAGCTGGGTACCTAGATATTTAAGTGATTTATGTTGTAATGTCAGAGGACAGATTTCCGCCACAGCCCCCAGGTCCTCTTGTGTGAGGGAAATATTTAGGATTTCTGATTTTTGTTTATTGACCAAAAAGTCGGAGTATTTGACAAAAGTGTCAAGTTGTGTAAATAATTTTGGAATCAAGGAGAGGGGGTTTGATAGTGTGAATAGCACATCATCAGCATATAGAGCTATTTTGAAGTTATGTGGGCCAATTTGGATTCCGTCGATATCTGTGTCTTGTCGAATAAAGGTGGCTAGGACTTCCATGGAAAGGATAAATAAGATGGGTGACAATGGGCAGCCCTGTCTGGTGCCATTTTGTATACTAAAGGAGTCAGATAGCATCCCGTTTGCCCTGATCTGCGCTGTGGGGGAGGAATATAAGCTAAAGATTTGGGTTATCATTTTAGGGCCAAAACCTTGTGCTATTAGAGTTTTCCTTAGGAAGTTCCAGTTTATGCGGTCGAACGCTTTTTCTGCATCCGTCGCGATCAAGACCGAGGGGATATCCTGTTGTTTGGCTAGGCATGCAAGGTTGAATGCTCTAATGGTGTTGTCCCTGACCTCTCTCCCTGGGACAAAGCCTACTTGGTCTGTATGAATTAAGGTGTGCAGGAATTTATTAATTCGATTCGCTAAAATCTTGCCCAGGATCTTAATGTCTGTGTTGAGGAGGGATATGGGTCTATAACTACCGGGGTTTGTAGGGTCCTTATCAGGTTTGGGTATGACCGCTATGTGAGCTCTTAACATTTCTGTTGGTAATGTGCAGTTCTCGTCCAATGTGGTGAACAGTTTAGTGAGGAGTGGGGCTAGTATGTGAACAAAAGATTTATAGTAAGTATTTGAGAAGCCATCAGGGCCAGGCACCTTTCCTTTAGGTAAATTATGTATCGCTTTGGTCACCTCTCCTATGGATATTGGCTCTTCCATTGCGTCCCTCTGTAGGGTGTCTAGTCTAGCTATATTGGCTGCGTCAATGTAAGACTGCATGTGTTCTAAGTGGTCAGGGGTGGCGGGGGCCTCAAGGTTATACAATTTGGCATAAAATTGACTGAGGCAATTCGCAATCTGCTTGTTATCGTAAATGTAGCAGTCAGTAGAAGAGGTCAGTTTTTGTATCTGGCTTTTGCTCGTTTGAGCTCTCAGAAGTTTAGCTAACAAGGGGCCTGCTCTGTTGCCCTCGTGTGCGTATAATTTCCTGATGTTGAGGGCCTTTATCTGGGCTTCTTTCAATAATATTTTATTGAGGTCCTGCCTGACTGTCACTGTTTGATTATAAAGGGTTATGTCTGACGGAGTATTTTTGTGTCGAAGTTCTAGGGCAGCGAGTTGAGCTGTTAAGGACTTCACTTCTTTGTTATATGTCCTCTTCCTAAAGGTGGAGTGTTTGATACATTCTCCCCTAATTACTGCTTTGTGGGCAGTCCAAATTGTACTGATACTTGTTTCTGGGGAGTCATTGAATTGAAAGTATTCCATTAAGGATTTCTCAAGGGATTTCTTGATGGGGGGGGGTGCGGAGAAGGGAATCATCCAATCTCCACACAAACTGTGTGATTGGGTGGTTAGGCCACAACAACTCAATCTCTACTCGAGAGTGGTCTGACCATGGGGTGACTTGTATGGACGAGTCTTTGACAATAGATAGATGATTCTTGTCAATTAATATGTAATCTATCCTTGAGTAAACCGACCAAGGATGGGAATAGAAGGTAGTTTTTTTGAGTCGGGTGCTGTACTCTCCAAATATCTATGAGACCCAACAGGGAGAAACAATTATATATGGCGTTGGGAGGTCTGTTCCTTGCCAGTCCCGTGCTGGTTGAATTATCTAGTCTTGGGTCTAGAGCTGTATTTATGTCCCCTCCCAGTATTAAAGTGCCCTTCTTGTTCTCTGTCACTAATTTTAATAGGCGGTGGAAGAATGTGGATTTGTTAGAGTTGGGGGTGTAAGCATTCACCAGGGTCACTGGGTTGTTAAAGAGGGAGCCTACCAGAATTAGGATTCTACCCTCTTCATCCGCAATTTGGTTTACAAGGTTAAACTGTAGATTTTTGTGTATTAATATACCTACGCCATTTTTCTTTTTAGTGTGTAGGGAGTTGAGGTAACATAGGGGGTGCTGTTTTGAAGTAAATCTAGGTTCTGCGTCTTTCAGGAAGTGGGTCTCTTGGATAAACACGATAGAGTCAGGCTGCCTTGCGAAGCTTCTAAGTGCTATGGATCGCTTAGTAGGCGAGTTGAGGCCCTTAACATTCTGTGATAGGATAACTAATGTCTTGTCAGTCATAATGGGACCTGGGTGTGGTTTAAGTGAAAGTGAATTTGTGGTCTTACCTGAAAAGAACTGTCATGGGGAGGTGTAGCAAACCTGTGAATGGTGGTCAGAAGAGAGATGAAAGCACCTAGTAATGCGACTGGCATTAAGTGGAGTCGGCTGACGCCCGTGGTGGAGATTGAGCTGGGGGGGAAGGAGAGACATGGGGAGGAAGAAGAAGTGAGAGTGAGAAACAAACTTAACTGGAACATAGCATTTTCAACATATGGCATAACAATCAATTTTGAGTTGTGGATTTCAACTCTATTACTGAGGAGGCAATAACACAATTACTCCCTAAGTAGGTGGGGGGGGGGGTAAACTAGCAATTAAATACTAGGTGGGCCTAGCCAGGGGACAGGGTTTATAACACAATAATTTCTTAAACAAGGGGGAGGGGGAACTTGTATGTCCAATAGAGCTATGACTATGGCGCTACAGTGGTCTTGAAGTGATGGGATTCTATATATGTAGGACTAATAACCTTATGATTATAATGTCTATTCAATGTTACCACAGTCCTGTTAATATAGTTAGAGCGGGTCCGTGATCTCACAGCCAGGGGCTTTTCTTGGTGGTTCAGAGGCAACCCTGGCTGAGTTCTGCTGGGCTGCATTGGTGTTTCTTTTCTTTTTCGGAACTGTTGTCCACTCAGGTCTTTGTGGTCTTGGAGGTAGGTTAAGCTGTGATTTAGAGGCACTGTCCTTATCTTTCAGTGATGGTAAGGAGGGTTGTGGAATGTCCAGCTGACGGCAAAATTATTCAAGATCTTCAGCATCCTTATAGGTGTAAATTTTGTCCCCTTTACTGACTTTGATGGCAAATGGGAACCCCCATTTGTACTGAATGTCGAGATCTTGCAGGTGTAGGGTCAGATATCTCGCTTCTTTACGTCTGGCTAGAGTTAACGCACTTAGGTCTGTATAAACTTGGATCAAGTCTTCGCCAAACCGGATAGGGGATTTCTTCCTAGCAGCTTGTAGGATTCTTTCTTTGTCAGAAAATCTGTGACAACATAGTATGATGTCTCTAGGGGGCGCTGAGGAAGGTGGTCTAGCTCAGAGAGCCCTATGGGCCCTATCAATTGGGATGTTTTCTTCGGCCCTTAGTTCCAACAGGTATTTGAACAAATTTTGCAAATAAGATGATATTTGGGGGGCTAGGATTTGCTCAGGGACTCCTCTAATCCGTAAGTTCTGTCGCCTACCCCTGTTGTCCAAATCTTCTACTTGGGCCTGTAGTTGTAGAATAGTGGAGCTCTGTTGTTCAAGTGCCATCGCCATGTTGTCAGATGTTTTGGAGGTTTCTTCGTACTGTTCTTCCAGCTGCATGACTCTGGCTAACCCTTCTTTGATAGTGTTGTTAACTTGATTAATAAAGTTAGAAAGATCGTCCTTTGTAGGTAACGAGCTGAGGTCTGCTTTTGTGACTAGGGTTGAGTGGTTTTCTGGCCCCAACGGGGTCTCCTCCGGCCTGTCCTGTATGTCAGCTGTAGATGGGTCATCCACGCAAGGAAGGGAGCTCTCTAAAGTTTTAAAGAAAGCATTAAATTTGTTGCCTTGTGCTGTGAGGTGTTTTGTGGGTTTGTCACCTTTTGTTTTGCTTCTAGCCGCCATGGCTGCATCATGAGCTTTTATACTCGGTACTTTAAGGGTCTGCGGTGCGCTCCCGGCCAACACTGAATAAACTGGCGGCAATGGAAACACTTTCCCTGATCCCTCATAAGAGGGTCGTTCACAGTTAGTGTGGAAAACTTTAGGGCAAAGTCTATAAAGGTATGTTATATCGCCCGGGGTTAGCCACGTGGGTCCCCGTGAAACTAACTTTGAGGTTATGGGCAGTTGATCGGTTTTAGAGAGTTAACACGAGGGGTTTTGAAGTGTGGCAAAGTCTCTCCCCTGTGGGGTACTCACGTAGCTCTCTCTAGTTTGGTGAGGATCTCAAAGTCTAAGAGTAGTCTTTCACTCCGTCGGTTGCCGTTTTTTCAGCTGCCCAACTCAGGCTGTGTAGATAACAGGCCGGAGTTCTGTCCCGGGTTGTGCGCATCTGGAGTATAGCTGTGATGAGAATTATACTGTCATCTCATGTCCCCCTTGTTCTGTGGCATCAATCCATGTTTTTCGAAGTTGGATATGGGGAATAACACCCCCGTTATAATGTCCCTGGCTTAGGCTGTACCGGAGCTCTAAGAGAATGCGGCCATGTTCATTCCCGGCCGGCTCCGCCCCCCAATTTAGGTCTATTTTAATTATGTTAAAGTTAGGGGGTGTTAGGTTTAGGGGTTAATAGTTTAATTTAGGTTGCTACGATGTGGGGGCCAACAGTTTAGGGTTTAATTGGTTTAGTTAGTGTTGGCGATGTTTGGGAATGGCGGTTTTCTGGGTTTAATAGGTTAAGTTAGTATTGGCGATGTTTGAGAACGGCTTTTTAGGGGTTAATAGGTTTATTTAGTATTTCAGTTAGTGTCAGCGATGTCGGGGAACTGCGGTTTAGGGGTTAATAGGTTTAGTTAGTGTTGGCAATGTTTGAAAATGGAGGTTTAGGGGTTAATAGGTTTAGTTAGTGTCGGCGATGACGGGGAACTGCGGTTTAGGGTTTAAAATTTTTAGTTAGTGTCGCCAATGTCAGGGAACTGCAGTTTAGAAGTTAATAGGTTTAGTTAGTGTCAGCAATGTCGGGGAATGGCGATTTAGGCGTTAGTCTTATTTAGTAATTTAGTTAGTGTCAGCGATGTCAGGGAACTGCGGTTTAGATTAGAACAATGAAAAATTCTGAATATGAATAAAGAATGGATCTGAAAATTCGGAAACTGATGTATTCATTTTCAGAATTTTTCGGGATTTTAGTTATGGTGCCAAATCGAAAATTCGGATGCATTTGAATCTTCGAATCGGCCATAATTCGAATTAAACATGTCTACATCAGATCTGCTTGTTGACAGGAGTGGATGGACAAGTGGATTTATATATCAGATCAAATGGAATGCCGGAACCCACACATAGATCCCACTTATAAAAAATGGGCAAACATTGTAGGGTATATAACATTTTTAAAAAAAAATAAAGTCTACAAAGACAAAATGTATTAAAATAATGTATGAATTATTATTATAGTTATATCTTGTAAAATGAAAATAAATGAAAATTGCTGTAATACTCTACCCTACTTAAAAATAATAAGGTTTGGGCTATAGTTGCAGTGTACTCAAATATCTGATATATATATATATATATATATATATATATATATATATATATATATATATATATATATATATATATATATACACTGAAGTAAAGGTAATAACATTTTTGTCATTAAGATTACAGATACAAGTGACATACAAGTGACATTGTCATAATTTTGGCACATGTATTTCAAGCTGTTTAAGACTACATGAAATGTTCAGCAACCTTGTTACATTGTTCGTTGAGATTATTTTAATACTCTATATAACAACCAGTTTCTGATCTTGTTAATAGACAAATATAAATAAAGTGATTGATATTGTTATATTTGGGGTCAATATTATAAACTATTGTGATGGATGGCAAAGTGATGTGTTCAAGGTTATGGAAACATAGCTATATATATTCAATATGGATCTATACAGAAGTAAAGCCAACTATGAAATGCAGGCATCAGATGTAATGACATGAGGGTCCTTATTGTAGAAACATATCAGTTTCTTCTTTTATAAGCTATAAGTGAATTTTATATCTATGCAAATAATGATGTCAGTGTCCAGATATGTTTTATACTTTGTATGGCTCTTAGTTTTCAAGTAACTTATGTTTTCTTTTTGTTCTGGGGTCAATTTAAAAAAAAAAAATGAAGAGATATCTAGATAGGCAGCGTACACATCTCTGGAGCACTACATGACAGGAAATAGTGCTGCTATCTAGTGGTTTTGCTAATACAGTATATAACTGCTGCAAAACTGCTGCCATAAAGTGCTGCAGACACGTGCACACTCCTGAACTTTCCTTCCTGCTTTTCAACAAAGGATACGAAGATAACAAATGAAATTTGATAATAGAAGTACGTTGGAAAGTTGTTTATAATTGTATGTTCTATCTGAATCAAGAAAGAAACATTTTGGTTTTTATGTCCCTTTAAAGTATGCAATTTAATAAAACGTTTCAATATACTTCCATTATAAAAAAAAGTGCACATTCTTTTTATATGCAATGTTTAAGGCTCCTTTCATTATTCAGATAGGGCGTGTAATTTTTTAAACAATTTTCCAGTTTACTTCTGTCACCAATTTTGCTTTGTTCTCTTGGTATTCTTAGTGGAAAGCTAAATCTAGAAGGTTCATATGCTAATTTATAAGCCCTTGAAGGCCTCCTCTTAGCTCAGTGCATTTTGACAGTTTTTCACCACTAGAGGGTGTTAATTCATCTGTGTCATATAGAAAACACTGTGCTCATGCACATGGAGTTCCTAGGAGCCCGCACTGATTGGCCAAAATGCAAGTCTGTCAAAAGAACTGAAATAAGGGGACAGTCTGCAGAGGCTTTGATACATGGTAATTACAGAGGTAAAAAGTATATTTCTATAACAGTGTTGCTTATGCAAAACTAGGGAATTTTTAATAAAGGGATTATCTCTCTTTTAAAACTATAAATATTCTGGTGTAGACTGTCCCTTTAAGCAAAGTTTGAAATCAGCACTGATTAAACTGATTGGCTTTTTTTTTTTTTACATGCAGCTGACAATAGCTGAAGAATAACTGTTCACAGTGCACTTACTATTGTGAGCTGAAGAAATTCTGAGGTAAAATATCTTGCTTTTTTACATAGATAGATTTTACATAGGGGATATTTTCTTGTCAGCTTTTTAATGTTTTGCTGCCTCACTTTAAAGTGATTTAGCAAAATAATATTATGACCCTTAAAATGTGAACATTTTTTTAAGTGCAGTGTCAATTTAATTTATTATTTTAAGTGTTATGCAACTGCCATATTGACACTTTTGATTATGTTGCTCCCCTTACCATTTATGATGTCACGAATAAAGGATTTTTTTTTTTATTAATTATGCATTTGTTTTCTATTTTCCATAGAAATAAGTTCTAACCAGTTGAAGATTATTTGAACTAAGTAGTGCTTTGTACAATTTGTATTATAGATTATGCCAGTTGCAGCATATCTAATTTATATGAATATTTCCTGCCACTGCACATTCATTTTAAAGATTTTTAAGTTACATGTTCTTTAAAATAGATGGGAAAATATCACTACAATTTGCTGTTAATGGAAAAAGTTACTAGTACCCTCAGTAGTAAATTAATTTACTACCATTTGTTACTAGACTTGCGGACTAGTAAAAAAAATTTTTAAAATATTCAAGCCCAGTAAATGTAACTGAATATCTAAGGGGTTTGTTAATTTTCAAATTACGCATTTTCATACATATAAATAATATTACATTCCATCAGCCTTGCAATATAATATATTTCTTCTAAACATTTCCATATTCCAAAAGAAAAAAGATGAACAAAAAATTGCATTTCCATCAAAGAATTATGGACCTCAATATGTTTCCTTAGTTGAATGTGTTAACATATTCAAAAGTTAATCTCAGATTTTATATATGTTTCTATGCAGTAAACATATTTTTACTCTTTTTTATGGACATTTTTATAAATCTAGCCAAAATAAATCTTAAGCTATGGAAAGAAAATGCTGAGATATTTCACTTAAGTTCAGTGATTACTCGCACCCTGTGAATAAATATATAAATTATACTAACAGTAGCATTTTTCTCATTATAATTGCTTTTTTTCTGCACACATGACTGTTCTATGACCTATAACTGAAACATATTTCCATACCATGTCTTGGCCTATAAGTCTACAGTGTGTTTACTTATTTTGCTTGGTTTCAGCAATGCTTAAAGCTTCAATGGCTATAAGGTTTATTAAATGTTACATTAAATTGTGAATTTTTTAAAGAGACATTGAACACTAATGGCCAGATACCGAGTGGTTGCACAAGAGTGATATCCGGTTTATCATGGCTGTTTGTGCACGTCAGAAGAAGCAAGCGTATTTCAAGTTGAAAGTAAAGGCGATCGCTTGTGCGCTATTGAATTTAACACGTGTCGGGAAATCATGACCTTAGATCGCTGGTTAACTGTTATGCTCAAATAAAAAGTGACACAAAACACATAAAAAATAAATTTAAAAATACAGTCACACTCATATTAACACTATGGGGAAGATTTAACAAATGTCGGGCGTACATGATCTGCTGTAGCGGATCAAGTCTGCCCGACATCCCTAAATGTCGACAGCATATGCTGTCGGCATTTAACATTGCACAAGGATTTCTGGTGAAATGCTTGTGCAATGCCACCCCTGCACATTCAAGGCCAATCGGCCACTAGCATGGGGTGTCAATCATCTTGATTGTATCCTCAGAGGTGGCGGACAAGTTAAGGAGTAGCGGTCTTAAGACCGCTGCTTCTTAACTTTTGTTTCCAGCAAGCCTGAAGACTCACGTTGAATAAACAGCATCCACTGGTTCATAAATATACCCCTATGTATTAAAATTATTTATTTTTTTAAATTGCATGAACAAGTTATTAGGGCTCAGGTGTAGGTGTAAGAAAAAATAAGGACTGCTAAGGGCTTTAACATAGAGATACATACATATACATGTCTAAATATATATGTATATACATATGTATTTATGTATTTATATGTGTATATATGTATTTATGTATTTATATGTGTATATATGTATTTATGTATTTATATGTGTATATATGTATTTACAGACATATATACACATATTAAAACACAAATACATAGGTATACATATAAAGACACATGCATATAATTGCACTGGAGCCCTTTACAGTTAATTAAATCTGCAATATTCATATTTAATAAAGTGTTTAACTATGTAAATATTTCATATTCCAATGTTCTTCACATAGATATTCCTAGATATACAGTATATCTGTTTTTATATATATATATATATATATATATATATATATATATATATATATATATATATACCATGGACGTGGGTATCCTGTACAACTCCATCACTCATTATGGACAGGTAGTTTGGACCATGGTCACCAAGTCTGAATATTATGATGGTCGTCTATTGAATTTCTATTCGAGCTAACACTATCATATCTTTATCTGAATGCAGTGAGGTTATCTTTTACACTCGTTAAATCGACAATGTGTTTTTAATTTGGCATGGTAATGTGGATGGTTTGGAAACATGGGTTCTAAATCTCAATGGACTCATATCACCTATTAAATTTAAAATGGAATTTTCAGAAAATATTATTCAAATTCTGGATTTGAACATAATAAAAATAAAAGAGAGTGAAAGATGTAGGTTTTGCACATCTCTTTATACCAAGCCTACGGATAGAAATTATCTTTTGTATGCACATAGTTCCCATTCCATACATCAAAAACTTGGGGTAGTCACCTCTCAACTCACCAGAGTCATGAGAAATAATACAGAGGAGTCTGTGATGCTAGAACAACTCAATATGATGGAGGGTAGATTACAACAGCAAGGCTTAGATGAGAAATTGGTACAGGATGCAAAAGAGATGGTTCTGGGACATACTCAGGAAGAGTTAATCAGGATACCAACAACAACACCTAAACCTGAACAGATGAACTTTGTAACCACATTTGATGCATTTCAAGGGATGTTAGATGCCTCATTGAAGCAACATTGGGAATTGATTAAAGTGAATAAATACCTACCATTCCAACACGTTGATCCACCCCAGATGGCATATCGACAAGCACGAAACCTACGTGACAGAATAGATAGAATCCGATCTGGTGAAGTGTTATCAGAAAACAACCGGGCTCAAAACTGGAAAGAAAGGATGTTTCCAATGTGGTGATTGTGTCACATGTAATAGCATGCTCAGAGGAGCCTCATTTCAACATCCCAATTCAAATAGCAGGTTTAGGATTTACCATTGATTGTCATGCACCAGCGACTACGTGATATATATTGTTATATGTCCGTGCTCCCTGTTCTATGTGGGCAAGACAATAACCTCATTCAGAATGGTCAATAATAGATCAGCAATAAGAAAAAAAAATGAAAAAGGTGATTCTGAACAGCCAGTGGCATGTAATTTTTGCCAAAAAAAAACATGGAATATCGAGCATCAGGACCATGCTTATTGATCACATCCCACCTATGATCAGAGGTGGTGATAGAGCTAAGGCCCTGTTAAGAAGAGAAACTAAGTGGTTCTACATGCTGAACACAATGACACCAAGGGGTCTAAATACACAGATGGATTTCAGCCACTTTTATCACTAATCTTTGATGACAAGGGATGATGTCAGATCAACATATGTATCTAGATATGGGATTAGTGAAAACACAAGGCACAGAAGAAGAAGAATCCAGGCGTTGCCTGCACAGTTGGAAATCCCTTCCCAAATTCCCTTCTGGATACTCTGTTGGAGGATAGTCGTTGTGGTGTACCGACGTCCCTCATCTCTGATATGAAGACTCTGAGAGGTTTGCATACATGGATGGACTTTCTTTCATCATTAGTCTCTGAAGATAAAGGACTGTGTTTAAATATGTTAAATATAAGTAGTATCCCTCATCAGCCATATACACCTAGATATGGGAGAGGAGTAATGTGTATTCCAATGTTGTAATAGGATATTTCTTCTCCATTAATAATATCGGAGGACGTTTATTATGGTGAAGCAGCATCCCCCCCACTCTGACCCTCTGCAATATGATTCTATCATACTCCATTTGGAACTGAAGTATCAATATGTACATTATGACAGAATAAGGATGTAAATAATTTAGTATGTAAATATGCAATTATAAGATCAGTATTAGCTTTCACCTAGATGATGAGTTGTGCATTCCTGTTTTAATGCTGAAAAAATGGACATTTCAACGTTAAAACAGCACTGCAGCCATTGCAAGTCTTGCCGGTATAGCTGTACTGCAAGCTTTTTAGCCTGTAACACAACGTCAGTCCCGCACATGTAAAAATTATTATTTTTTCATAGGACTTCCATAGCGCTGTGATTAAGAGTTTTGCGGTCAGGCTAAAATGATTGCGTTGCAGCCTATACCGACAAGATCTGTTCCGCAATCTTAAAGCAGTAGTTATGAGTTATATGCTACAAAACTGTAACATAAAACTCATAACTAAAGTTTTACAAAGTACACTAAACACCCATAAACTACCTATTAACCCCTAAACCGAGGCCCTCCTTCATTGCAAATACTATATTAAATTTATTAACCCCTAATCTGCGGCTCCTGACATCGCCCCCACTAAAAATAATTATTAACCCCTATTCCGCCGCTCCCCGACATCGTCACCACTATAATAAAGTTTTTAACCCCTAAACCACCGCTCTCCCGCATCTCATACACTATTTAAATATTATTAACCCCTAATCTGCCGTTCGCCCCCACTGTACTAAAGTTATTAAGCCCTACACTGCCGCCACTATAATAAACCTATTAACCCCTAAACCGCAAGCCCCCCACAACAAAATATACTAAAGTAAACTATTAACCCCTAAACCAAAAGCCCCCCACATCACAATAAACTAAATTAAACTAGTATCGCCTAAACCTAATGCCCCCTAACTTTATATTAAAATTACAATTTCCCTATCTTAAATTAAATTAAAATTTACCTGTCAAATTAAAAAAACTAAGTTTAAACTAACAATTAAAATAATATAATTATTAAACTAAAATTAAACTAACTACCAATTAAATAAAACTAAACTACACATTAAAAAAATCCTAACACTACTCAAAAAAAAAAAAACTAGTGAGATGTGACTTGCATAGTTACACTTAGTGGTTGATACAGCCGTAGGAAGAGGCACTCTTCCGACGGTTGTATCAACCACTAAGTGTAACTATGCAAGTCACATTTCACTAGTCAATGTGTTTATTATAACATATCTATAGAAACATATTACCTTTCATTGATCGTATTTTTGGTTTAATTTGTGTTTGTGTAATATGCTGAATGTATGTATGTAAATCTTGCTACCTACACTTGCCCTCTTAGTCACTATATGTAATACTCCTGACCAATATAAAATTGGTTTTGTTGCTCTTGTGTTTTAAGTCTCAGCAAAATGGTTATATTTACTAAGATCATAAACTGTGAGCTAATTAGTAACAAATACAGTAATGAATGACACTGGAAAAGAAACAACGTGTGTTTATTATAACACAGGTTTCCTATGAGCAGTGTTAGAATAGCAGTCTCAAGTTTCTGCTTAATGACTTGGTTAGAGGTATAATGTTCAGCAGGAATAATCACTTCAACAAGTTGTAACAGGTGTTTCAATAGTATCGCAAACAAACTTCACACACTCTCACTGGATTAAAATATTTACAAGTCCCACACATTCTTTCACATCCTTTTGGAAGCATATATGAATATATCCGGTTGTTCAGTTACAGGTTAGTACGAATAGTGCTTACGAGTTCTTAGAGGATTTATCGGCATATAATCTTACCACTTCAGTCTCTAAGTAAGCGATCACAGTACCTTTGTCTTGGGAGGAATATACCTGATGTGAGAAATGATCCGGAGGTTTGTTTGTCCGACAGCGTGTGGAGAAGTGAGAAGCCGGTGAGAGTGTGACTTACTTCCGGTTGCGGTTAGGATGATCCGATACACAGCTGATGCTGGAATCTCACACAGAGCTAAATATTGCGGCTGCAAAAAAGGCTGAATAACTGAATGTGATAAAGGTTGATTTGAATAAACCTCAAGGTGTAAAACCTAGTAAAGGTTATAACAAGCTGAATAATTCAAAGGATAAATAAACAGAGACCTGGTCTTAAGAACTATGAATATAAAGCTAAACTCTTAACAGAGCAGGCTTAAACAAAGTACATCAATTAACAGGCAGTTTGAATATGGCAATGTGAGGTTTAAATAGGGTTTGGCTGTTGGTAGGAGGGATCAGTCCTTAAAGGTATATTACATCTCCCCCCCGTTAAGGAATCACCCCCGGTGATTCAGGGTGAGGTTTAGATGGGTAACGGAGATGAAAACGCCTAAGGAGTCTTGGAGCGTTAATCTCCGAGTGATGTTGCCAAGAATTCTCTTCTGGTCCATAACCCTTCCATTGAATCAGATATTCCAATCTCCTTCTCCTAATGCGAGAATCTAGGATTCTTTCTACCTCAAACTCTTCTTGATTGTTTAAGAGTATGGGAGGAGGATCTGTCAAATCTAATCTGTTTCGGTCTGAAGTATACGGTTTTAATAATGAGACATGAAATGTATTATGTATTTTGTAATGTTGTGGTAGCTTTAATCTCACTGCATTAAGATTGATGATTTTGTCAATTGAAAAAGGTCCTATATACTGATTAGCTAATTTTTTACTTGGTATCTGTAACCTTAGATATTTAGTAGAAAGAAGTACCTGATCACCTAACTTATAGTCTGGTGAGGGTCTGTGTCTTTGGTCATAATAATGTTTTTGTCTGTCTTTAGCTTGAACGAGGTGTGCCTTTATTTGTTCTAATCGATCTTGTAAGGTGTTGAGATAAGTTGTAGCACCTGGAGAATTGACTGGAGTATTTGAAAGAGTGATTGATGTGGGGTGATAACCATATGTGGCAAAAAATGGGGACATCTTTGTTGAAGAGGATAGAGAGTTATTGTATGAAAATTCTGCCAAAGGGAGGTATGTTACCCAATCATCTTGTAAATGTGTAATATAACACCTGAGGTACTGTTCTAACGTTTGATTTAATCGTTCGGTTAACCCATTGGTTTGTGGGTGGAATGCTGTGGAGTATCGTGTGTCAATCTTTAGTGACTTACAGAGTGATCTCCAAAAAGCGGAGGTGAATTGAGTACCCCTGTCAGTTATAATGGTGGATGGTAAACCATGTAGGCGAACAATAGCTCTAATGAATGCTTTTGCTGTTATAAAGGCACTAGGAAGAGCCTTTAAAGGTGTGAAGTGAGCTAATTTGGTTAATTGATCTACTACAACAAATATTGTATTATAATGTTGTGAATCTGGTAAATCAACAATGAAGTCCATGGATATGGTACTCCATGGTCTATCAGGAATCGGCAGTGACGTCAGGTAACCTATAGGTTTCCTATGCTCAGCCTTGTTTCTGGCACAGACATCACAGCCTATGACGTAGTTAGAAATAGTCTTTTCCATATGAGGCCACCAAAAGTTCCTTTTAGTTAACTCAATGGTCTTTTGGATTCCTGTATGTCCAGATAATACATTGTCATGGGTATTGTTCAATATGAGTTGTCGTTGAGACTCAGGAATGAATAATCTTCCATTATGGTAAAATAATCCTGTTGTTGAATCCTTAACGCACTCTGGTGGTATTGAAGTCTCATCTTTCAGAGCTGATAATATTTCAGTCTCTAAACCAGTGAGTGCTCCCAAAAATTTTTCATCTGGTATAATTGGTGTTGAGATGTGTTGTGGCAAACTGGAATCAAACTGTCTTGATAAAGCGTCAGCTTTCGCATTTGCACTTCCTGGTCGGTATGTTATTAAAAAATTGAACCGATCCATAAAAAGTGCCCATCTTACTTGACGAGAAGAAAGTGTCTTGTTAGTCCTTAAGTATTCTAGGTTCTTATGATCGGTATAAATCAGAAAGGGTTCTTTAGTTCCTTCTAAGAGGTGTCGCCAATGTTCTAGTGAACGTTTTATAGCTAGTAACTCTTTGTCACCAATAGAATAATTACTTTCGGCTGGTAAGAAAGTCTTTGAATAGAAAGCAATGGGATGAATCAGTTTGGTGTCCCTGCTCTGTTGTGACAATACTGCTCCAATTCCAGAATTGGAAGCATCTACTTCCAATATGAATGCTTGATTGTAGTCTGGCAAAGTTAAAACTGGTGCTGAGGTGAATAGCTCTTTTAGCTTAGTAAAAGCTTCTTGGGACTCTTTTGTCCAACAGAATTTATGATTGATACTAGTTAGTTGAGATAGTGGTTTTACAACTGAGGAAAACCCTTTGATAAATTTCCTGTAAAAATTTGCAAACCCCAGAAACCTCTGGAGTGAGCGTGTGGTAGTGGGTTTTGGCCATTCTATAATAGCCTGAATCTTTTGTTGATCCATCTCAATCTTGTTGGGTTTTAGAATATAACCCAGGAATTTTATTTCTGATGTATGAAAGATACATTTTTCTAACTTAGCATATAACTTATTTTGTCTAAGTCTAGTTAAAACCCAACGAACGTGTTTCTCATGTTCAGCCATATTTTTTGAATATATTAAGATATCATCCAAATAGATTATGACGCAAACATCTGTGAGATCGTGGAATATCTCATTTATGAAATGCTGGAAGGTTGCCGGAGCATTGCATAATCCGAAGGGCATAACGTTATATTGGAACAATCCGTATCTGGTGCGGAAAGCAGTCTTCCACTCATCACCCTTCTTGATACGGATTAGATTATAAGCTCCTTTTAAATCCAGTTTTGAAAATACAGTGGCCCCCGTAAGTCTTTCTAGTAACTCAGGAATTAAAGGGAGTGGATATCGGTTCTTTACTGTGATCTTATTTAGAGCTCTGTAGTCGATAATTGGACGTAAAGTTCCATCTTTGTTTTTTACAAAGAATATCCCAGCAGCTGCTGGAGAGGTTGAATGAGTAATGAAACCCTTTCTCAGGTTATCATCCAAATAGGTACGTAAATCTTGGAGCTCATTTTGGTTCATTGGATAAATTTTGCCATGAGGTATTTGTGATCCTGGAATAATGTCAATGGGGCAGTCAAATGCTCTATGTGGAGGCAAATTTTCAGCTTCTTTCAAATCGAATACGTCTGCCAGATCCTGATATACACATGGAATACCCTGCTCCATAGTAGCTATAGAACAGTGAGGATAACAAGTCTTAGTACAATAGGTTGAGTTTAGGTTTACTGTGTTTTGTGTCCAATCTATTTCAGGATTATGAATAACTAACCATGTATAACCTAAGATGACTGAGTGCTGTGCTATAGGTATAATATCAAAAGTTACATATTCAGTGTGTGCCTTGGATGTGGTTATTAAAAGTGGTATGGTGTGATGAGTGATTGGTCCATTCTGAATGAATGTACCATCAATTAACTTCACAAAAACTGGGTTTGTCTTGCACACAGTGGGTATTTTATTCTTTTTTACATAATCAGTGTCAATATAATTTCCAGTCGCCCCAGAATCTATTAGTCCTTCAGTCTGTAGGTTGTCTTGATCCCACTGTAAGGAAAGGTGAATAGTTAGATGTTGTGTCTTAGAGGTGTTATATATTTGTTTGATAGATTCTGTCTTACCCTTTCTTTGTTTTGATAGTAATGGACATTCACTAACAGAGTGTTCCTTATGTGCACAATATAAACAGAGATTTGACAATCTTCGTCTTATCTTTTCTTCTGAGGTAAGTGGACCCCTTATAGTTCCTATTTCCATAGGTATAGGGTTAGATAAAGTCTTTTCTTGTGATGTAGGTGAGGGAGAAGTGCATCTAGAGAGTGTCTCATAAACTGATTTTTCTACTTTGCGCTCTCTTAGACGTCTGTCCAGGGTAATGCAGACTTTTATGAGAGCTGATAATGTCTCAGGCATTTCTATTCGTGAGAGTTCATCTTTTAAGCTCTCAGATAATCCCAGCCTGAACTGATTTCTGAGGCTGAGCTCATTCCATTTGGAGTCTGAAGCCCACATCTGAAAGTCAGTGATGAACTCTTCCACGGTTCTTTTGCCCTGTTTAAGAGCTCGCAGTTTGGTCTCTGCGTTAATCTGTGTGTTAGTGTCCTCATATAAGATAGACATAGCAGAGAAAAAATCCTGCAATGAATCCATTACAGGATCGTTTGTTTCATACAGCCTATTGGCCCATGTTCTAGGTTCCCCCAGTAAGTAAGATATAGTAGTGCAAACTTTTATTCTCTCACTATGGTAAGTCCTAGGTCTCAAAGTAAATAACAAATTGCATGCATTTTTGAAATCTCTGAAAACTGATCGTTTACCTGAAAAAGGAGTAGGAGGCTGAATTTGAGGTTCAGGAGTAGCCTGCTCCTTAGGGGTTAAACATTCCTTTAGTAAGGCTTTTAAAACTGTATTCTCTGCTTGCACCTCTATTAAGCCACGTGCAAGGTAATCCAACTTTTTATGTATGTTAGAGAATTCATTCTGAATCTCTTGTGCTTCCATGGCTTAAAGAGTAAACAAAAAGATATTTTTGGCCTGTTAATACTGTAATACTCCTGACCAATATAAAATTGGTTTTGTTGCTCTTGTGTTTTAAGTCTCAGCAAAATGGTTATATTTACTAAGATCATAAACTGTGAGCTAATTAGTAACAAATACAGTAATGAATGACACTGGAAAAGAAACAACGTGTGTTTATTATAACACAGGTTTCCTATGAGCAGTGTTAGAATAGCAGTCTCAAGTTTCTGCTTAATGACTTGGTTAGAGGTATAATGTTCAGCAGGAATAATCACTTCAACAAGTTGTAACAGGTGTTTCAATAGTATCGCAAACAAACTTCACACACTCTCACTGGATTAAAATATTTACAAGTCCCACACATTCTTTCACATCCTTTTGGAAGCATATATGAATATATCCGGTTGTTCAGTTACAGGTTAGTACGAATAGTGCTTACGAGTTCTTAGAGGATTTATCGGCATATAATCTTACCACTTCAGTCTCTAAGTAAGCGATCACAGTACCTTTGTCTTGGGAGGAATATACCTGATGTGAGAAATGATCCGGAGGTTTGTTTGTCCGACAGCGTGTGGAGAAGTGAGAAGCCGGTGAGAGTGTGACTTACTTCCGGTTGCGGTTAGGATGATCCGATACACAGCTGATGCTGGAATCTCACACAGAGCTAAATATTGCGGCTGCAAAAAAGGCTGAATAGCTGAATGTGATAAAGGTTGATTTGAATAAACCTCAAGGTGTAAAACCTAGTAAAGGTTATAACAAGCTGAATAATTCAAAGGATAAATAAACAGAGACCTGGTCTTAAGAACTATGAATATAAAGCTAAACTCTTAACAGAGCAGGCTTAAACAAAGTACATCAATTAACAGGCAGTTTGAATATGGCAATGTGAGGTTTAAATAGGGTTTGGCTGTTGGTAGGAGGGATCAGTCCTTAAAGGTATATTACACTATACTAATTTTGTCATAGGGAATATTTTGGACAGACCTACACCGGTCCAGTATTGCACTAGATAGTATAATTTTGTTTGAGGTCAATCCTCTTTTTTTAGATAGATTTTGGTGCAATCCGTGAACCATTTTTTGGTGTATATCTGCCTAAAAATCCCTCCTACTCTATTCTGAGTTTCTATGGTATACATTATGGGGTCATTGTGGATATACAGCCGTTTATTATTTGTTTGTGTTTTAATCTAAGTATTAATCACTACTTATATAGTAGTTTTTTATCATTTTTTTTTAATAATAAATGTTAAGTTTTAATATTATATACCCACTGAATAGCCACTTATACTAGTCTCACTTTGCGAGTGCTCTACTTTCTGTTCGCTTGTCTCCTATTTTTTCTACATTTACTTGAACAGTGAGCACCCTCCCCTGGTATTACTAGTCTATACTTCATTATATCAGATATTAGTATTATTGTCCCCAATTTGGGTGACTACTTTTATTGGTTAAATTGTGGTAAGCTAATACTTGACGGGGAATCATTAAATACAACTTCCATTACCACTATCCCTATCTTTATTATATAACAGTTTTTTAAGTCCCACTTGAACGATCTTCATCCAGGCGGCAAGAAGTCTTCATCCAGGCGGCCTCTTCTATCTTCATTCAGGTGGCGATGTCCTCATCAAGGTGGTGAGAAGTCTTCATCCAGACGGCCTATTCTATCTTTATCCAGGCAGAATCTTCTATCTTGATCCCGGCGGTGCTGAGTGGGCCCACCCTGAAGACATCCGGGCCGGAGCATCCTCATCATATGGTCGCCGCTGTACACTGAATCTTCAATGCAAGGGAGCCATTTCAAAATGGCGTCCCTTGCATTCCTATTGGCTGAAAAATTTGAATCAGCCAATAGGAATTAGGGCTGCTAAAATCAGCAAATAAGATTTAAGCAGCTCTCATTCTATTGGCTAGATAGTTTTTTTTATTTTGTGGTTTGGGGGGTGGAGGTTTGTAATGTTAGTATGTCTTTGTAAAAAAAATTCAGGTAAAAGAGCTGTTTAACTTAGGACAATGCCCTACAAAAGGCCCTTTTAAGGGCTATTGGTAATTAATTCTAGATTAGTTTTTTTTTATTTTGGGGTGTTTTATTTTAAATGGGTATTAGAATAGGTATATTTTTTATTATTTTTTATAATTTGTTTGTTATTTTGTGCAATGTATTTTTTTCGTTTTGGGGTGGGTTTTTATTTTTAGTTTAGGGCTTGGGCAGCAAAAGAGCTAAATGCCCATTTAAGTGCAATGCCTATACAAATGCCCTTTTCAGGACAATGGGTAGATTAGGTTTTACTTTATTTTTATTTTGTGGGTTTGGGGAGTGGGGGTTTGTATACTGTTAGGGGGTGTTTGTTAACTTTAGGGCAATGCCCTACAAAAGGCCCTTTTATGGGCCCTTGGTAGTTTATTATAGATTAGTTTTTTTTTTATTTTTTGTTTTTTTATGGGTATTAGCATAGGAATAATTTTTATTGTTTTGTATAATTTTGTTTGGTATTTTTTGTAATGGTAGGGTTTTTATTTTTTTGTAATTTTAGTGTTTTTTTATTTTTTGTAATGTTAGGTTTTAGTGTAAGGCAGGTTAGGTTTTATTTCACAGGTAAGTTTGTATTTATTTTAACTAGGTATTTAGTAAATAGTTAATAACTATTTACTAACTAGTCTACCTAGTTAAAATAAATACAAACTTACCTGTGAAATAAAAATAAAATCTAAGCTAGCTACAATATAACTATTAGTTATATTGTAGCTATCTTAGGTTTTATTTCACAGGAAAGTTTGTATTTAGTTTTAAATAGTTATTATTTCATTAATAACTGTAACTTTAGTTTAGCTCTATTTTAATTATGTTAAAGTTAGGGGGTGTTAGGGTTAGGTTTAGGGGTTAATATAGTTTAATTTAGGTTGTTGCAATATGGGGGGCTGGCGGTTTAGTGGTTAATTTAGTGGTAGTGATGTGGGAGGCCAGAGGTTTAGGGGATAATACCTTTATTCAGTGGCGGCGATGTTGGGGAGTGGCGGAATAGGGGTTAATAACTTTAATATAGTGGCAGCGATGTTGGGGTGCGGCGGAATAGGGGTTAATAACTTTAATATAGTGGCGGCTAAATCGGGAGAGGCAGATTAGGGTTTAATAAGTGTAGGTAGGTGTCGGCGATGTCTGGGACGGCAGATTAGGGGTGTTTAGACTCGGGTTTATGTTTGGGTGTTAGGTTTAAACGTAACTTTTATTTTCCCCATAGACATTAATGGGGCTGCATTATGGAGCTTTTCATTACGCGATCACAGATGTTAGGCTTTTTTCTGACCCGCTCTGCCCATTGATGTCTATGGGGGAAGCTTGCACGAGCACGTTAAAACAGCGCTTGTATTTTGTGCAGTTTGGAGCTCAACGCAACCATATCGCATGCACAAGCCGGCTGTTTGAAAACTTGTAATAGCTGTGCTATAGGGGGTTAAATAACGCAACTTTTGTTGCGTTTGTTAATTTCTCTATAGCGCGCATAACTCGTAATCTAGCTGTTTGTTTTTAAATCATGGTGTTATGATACTGCCCCTAGCCATTATAGTCCTGTCTGCTTAGCAATATCTCCATTATTTGACCATGTTATTATGATTGAATTTGCATAACTGCATAAACTTAAAAGTCGTACTGTATATACAGGCGATCTTTTGCTTTGTTTTGTTTTTGATGTAATGATACGTTTGCCTTTCTCTCTTCTTTGATTTGAAAGCTGTTTCATTGCAATCAGATGTATTGGGATGCGGCGCGTCTTGATGACGTCACTGTTGCACGACAGTGGAGTGGATGTGAGCGGCAGCAGCTGTATTGGTCAAGTATCAATAAGATTAATGAGCTATGGGCTATACAGGTATACCTCACTTTACAGCGCTTCACTTTACAGCGATTCACTAATACAGCGCTCTGTGGAGCTGAAGTTCAGCCTCCAAGGATTTTGAAACAGTTCTGTAATCATTGTGAGATTGCAAGAAAAGTGACTGGCACTATTTTGTTATGCTTAGTTCACTCTGTTTACAGCATTACAGTGCAATCTGTGTCTCAGTGTTATAGTCTGGCACATTTTATTACAGTAATTGTCACTATTTTACAGGTACAGTATTTATTGAATCCTAATTGAATACTGTGCTGTGCTAGTGTTAAACTAAATGTAGCACTACTGCAACCCTAATCTATGTTAGTTCAAACATTTTTTAAAGTCTTTAAACACACTGGCAAGTGAATAAAAAGCTAAAACTGCCTTGTTTCACTTTAAGGCGGTTTTCACTTTACAGCGGGGCTCCGGTCCCTAACCCGCTGTATGAGCGGGGTATACCTGTATAAGGGATAAGGATATGGTGTTGGGATATGCTGGGTATTCCTTGAGTGCCATTTGACAAAGGGGCAAGATCGGTACCCGAAACGTTATGGAATTTTAAGGCTGAAATAAAAGCTATATTTTATGGGAACGAAGTCCAGTGAGTGCTCTCATATATATATATATATATATCTATATATATGTGTGTGTGAGTGTGTTATGGGTAAAGTCAGATATTCAAGTAATCCTGACATTACCCAGCTACTCTGGGTAAAGCCAAATGTAAGATCATACACCTGGATTTACCTGGATAATCCTAGGATTACCCAAATGCTTCTCGATAAAGCTTCACACAAATATATGGTGCACTGTAATTCCCCCACCTTTTTTTGCCTCTGCTTGGGGGGTTAAGGGAAAGCGCCCATCGATCATCTGGCATCCACCCCAAGTAAGCGCTGAGGAATGAAATTAACAAGAGGTGGTTTTGCCCCTCTTGAACCCCCCAGGTGGAGGCAAAAAAGATAGTAAAGCTAGGGGAATTACAGTGCATTGTATAACATTTTAGAACAGCTTTTAGTTATGTGTGGGTTGTAAGATTATGTGTGGATTGTAGGAAGTGATGAGCAAAATGGCTGCAGATACTGATGTCTGTGCTTTTTTCAAACAGCATTTAAAGCTTTATCCAGTAGTGTTTACCTGGGTAACCATTAACCTCCAGTGTTGTCATATTCCAGACATGACCATGGTAAGGAAGACTGAAACCCAACCACCACTGAACAACACACATAAGTTGAAACATCAAGACTAATCCAAGAAATATCTGAAGACAGATTTTTCAAAGGTTTTATGGACTGATGAGATGAGAATGACTCTTGACGGACAAGATGAATGGGCCCATGGCTGGATCAGTAACGGGCACAGAGCTCAGGCGCCAGCAAGGTGGAGGTGGGGTACTGATATGGGCTGGTATTATTAAAGATGAGCTAGTTGGACATTTTCAGGTTGAAAATTGACTCAACATCAACTCCCAAACCTACTGCCAATTTTTACAGAGAAAAGCCTGCATCTTTCAAGAAGACCATGATATTTACGCAGAACAATGCTCCATCGCATACATCAAAGTACTCCACTGCATGGCTAGCCAGTAAAGGCCGTAAGATGAAAGAATAATGACACGCCCCCCTTCCTCATCTGACCTAAACCTTATTGAGAACTTGTGGGCCCTTCTTAAACGGGAGATTTATGGTGAAGAAAAACAGTACACCTCTCTGAACAATGCCTAGGAGACAGACACCATGGATGAAAGGCTTATGACTGTTATTGAAAAGAAGGGTGGCTATATTGATCAAGGGTGGCTATATTGATCACTGTTTTTTTTTTTTTAAATTGCCAAAAAAGTGCCCCTTCCTACCAATGTCCGTTTACTCTTAGCAACACCCCAAATACCCTAGCCACTCCGCTGGGCTACCCAACACTGTCTATGGAACATCCATCCCTCCATCTCCACCTATGGAATACTCAAGACTCCTTCAGATTTTTAATCCTTTAATAAACTATTTTGATTATAAACCCTATCTTTATCTGAATGCAGTGAGGTTATCTTTTACCCTCATTATATCAACAATGTGTTTTTAATTTGGTGTGGTAATGTGGATGGTTTGGAAACATGGGTTTTAAATCTCAATGTACTCCTATCACCTATTAATTTTAAATTGGAATTTTTAGAAAATAATATTCAATTTTTGGATTTGAACATAATAAAAATAAAAGAGAGTGAAAGTGATGTAGGTTTTGCTCATCTCTTTATACCAAGCCTACAGATAGAAATGATCTTTTAGAGGCACATAGTTCCCATTCCATGCTTTAAAAATGTGGGGTAGTCACCTCTCAACTCACCAGAGTCGTGAGAAATAATACAGAGGAGTCTGTTATGCTAGAACAACTCAATATGATGGGGGATAGATTTCAACAGCGAGGCTTAGATGACAAATTGGTACAGGATGCCAAAGAGATTGTTCTGGGACATACTCAGGATGAGTTAATCAGGAGACCAACAACAACACCTAAACTTGAACATATGAATTTTGTGACCACATTTGATGCATCTCATGGGATGTCAAATGCCACATTGAAGCAATGTTGGGAATTGATTAGAGTGGCTAAATCCATACCATTCCAACACGTTGATCCACCCCAGATAGTATACCAATGTGCATGAAACTTACGTGACATACTGATAGAATCTGATCCAGTGAAGTGTTATCAGAAAACAACCTGGCTCAAAACTGGGATGTTTCCAATGTGCTGATTGCATCCGACGTGGAGCATCCTATTCATCCGGAGTCTTCTTACTGAATGACGGATCCTTTAAGTGAAGTCATCAAAGATGGCGTCCCTTAGATTCCGATTGGCTGATAAAATTCTATCAGCCAATCGGAATTAAGGTAGAAAAAATCCTATTGGCTAATGAAATCAGCCAATAGAATTGAGCTGGCATTATATTGGCTGTTCCAATCTGCCAATAGAATGCGAGCTCAATCCTATTGGCTGATTGGATCAGCCAATAGGTTTGAACTTCAATCATATTGGCTGATTGCATCAGCCAATAGAATTTTTCTACCTTAATTCTGATTGACTGATAATTATATCAGTCAATCGGAATCTAAGGGATGCCATCTTGGATGATGTCACTTAAAGGAACCGTCTTTCATAAGAAGACTCCGAATGAAGAGGATGCTCTGCGTCAGATGTCTTGAAGAAGAAGCCGATCTGTGTCGGATGGATGAAGATAGAAGATGCTGTCTGGATGAAGACTTCTGCCGTCTGGAGGACCACTTTGCCCGGCTTGAATGAAGACTTCTCCCAGCTTTGTTGAGGACTTCGGCCCGGTTAGTTGAAAACTTCTGCCCCTTCTTTGAGGATGAATGTCCGGTCTTCAGAACAGTAAGTCGATCTTCAGGGGGCTAGTGTTAGGTTTTGTTAAGGGTGTATTGGGTGGGTTTTATTTTTTAGATTAGGGTTTGGGCCGCAAAAGAGCTAACTGCCCTTTTAAGGGCAATGTCCATCCAAATGCCCTTAGGTTTTTTTAGATAGTATTTTATTTGGGGGGTTGGTTGTGTGGGTGGTGGGTTTTACTGTTGGGGGGTTGTTTGTATTTTTTTTTACAGGTAAAAGAGCTGATTACTTTGGGGCAATGCCCTGCAAAAGGCCCTTTTAAGGGCTATTAATAGTTTAGTTTAGGCTAGGTTTTTTTTTATTATTTTGGGGGGCTTTTATATTTTGATAGGTCTCTTAGATTAGGTGTAATTAGTTTAAATATATTGTAATTTGTTTTTTATTTTCTGTAATTAAGTGTTTGTTTTTTTGTGATTTAGCTAATTTAATTTATTTAATTGTTTTTAATTTAGTTAATTTATTTAATTGTAGGGTAGTGTTAGGTGTTAGTGTAACTTAGGTTAGGTTTATTTAGTTAGATTTAGGGGTTAATAAATTTAGAATAGTGGCGGCGACGTTGAGGGCAGTAGATTAGGGATTAATAAGTGTAGGTAGGTGGCGACGATGTCGGGGGCGGCAGATTAGGGGTTTATAAAAATAATGTAGGTGTCGGCGATGTTGGGGGCAGCAGATTAGGGGTTCATAAGTATAATGTAGGTGGTGGCGATGTCCGGAGCGGCAGATTAGGGGTTAATAAGTATAATGCAGGTGTCAGTGATGTCAGAGGCAGCAGATTAGGGGTTAATAAGTGTAAGATTAGGGGTGTTTAGACTCGGGGTTCATGCTAGGGTGTTTGGTGTAAACATAAATTTTATTTCCCCATAGGAATCAATGGGGCTGCGTTACTGAGTTATACGCTGCTTTTTTGCAGGTGTTAGACTTTTTCTCAGCCGGTCCTCCCTGTTGATTCCTATGGGGAAATTGTGCTCGAGCACGTTACACCAGCTCACCGCTCACTTAAGCAGCGCTGGTATTGAAGTGAAGTGTGGAGCAAAATTTTGCTCTACGCTCACTTTTTGTCTTTAACGCCGGGTTTGTAAAAACTCGTAATACCAGTGCTGCAGGGAAGTGAGCGGTGACAATAACGTGCAAGTTATCACCGCACCCCTGTTACCGCAAAACTCGTAATCTAACCGATAGTTTTTTAAATGTAAAAGGAATATTTAGAACTTGTTTAATAAAAAAAAAAAGATTAAATTAAACTTTAAAATCACAATTTCAGTTTGAGAAGAGATGCTTAAGTCAGGTCGTAGTTTAATATTTACTTACTGTTTTCTCTTCTGAAGGGCAAACACGGTCCTAATGAAGCACAGAAGGACAATGCCTTCTGTAGGCTGTGATTAATTCTCTGAAGCTGACTTTAATCACTGGTTAATTAATTGGAGATTTGTTGACTTACAAAAAAGCAGAGTCATTAAGCAGTATTATATTGATTTTGTTTTTCATGAATTTAGTGCAGTCACAAGCTTTTATTTAGAAACGTGTCTAATATGTTTACTGCACAAATGATGCATAATAAGTATTCATTTGCTACTTCATTCTCCACTTGCTGTGGAGCTGTTTACACACTACTAGAGTATTGTAAAACATATTTACAAATACCTGTCTAACTTTACTGACCTTACCCGTGTTGATGTCCTTGTTAACTTTTAATTACATGACTACATTGTACGTTAGGAGCAATAAATACATAAAACAAAATATACTGATTATCGAAACACTGCAAACTTCAGTACTATAAAAATGCCAAGCTCTATACTTATATATAATATAAATAATCCTTAACTCCTATTATCAATTTATCTTAGTTTTCTTGTTATCTTTATTCAAAAAGCAGGAATGTAAAGCTTAGAAGCCGGACCATTTTTGGTTGAGAACCTGGGTTATGTTTGCTTATTGGTTTGGTTTGCTAAATGTAGCCACCAATAAGCAAGCACTATCCAGGGTGCTAAACCTAAAATTGGCTGGCTCCTAAGCTTTAAATGCCTGCTTTTAAAATAAAGATAGCAAGAGAAGGAAGAAAAATTGATAGTAGAAGTAAATTAGAAAGTTGCTAAAAATGGCATATTCTATGTGAATCATTAAAGAAAAAAAATCGGGTTTAGTATCCCTTTAATGTTCAAAGCAGCGTATGCTGCTTGTGAGCGATTGCAGGGCATGTAAGAAAGAGCGGTCACTAGCTTTTTACTCTCCCTGAGTTTTCAGATATAAATCCTACCAAACACATTCAATTTGGGTGATTTACAGGCCAATTGAGCAAGAGAGGTGGTCAGCATTACACATGCAAGTTAGGAACCAAAATCTATGAGACTTACTTGTTACTAGGCATAGAAATGATAAGTTTCCCCACAGCACAAAAGCCAGTGAGATCAATAGCATAAAGTTTAACTATTTGAGGATGAGTAACTCCTTTCATAAAGAATATATCCTCCACCTTATCTAGCTATTTTTTAAGACTTGAAAGCTCACTGGCTACCTCTTGAATTGCTTTGGTGATGAAGAATATGACTTTAAATTGTTTGCCATGAACTTTCATTCTAATGACAAGATGTTCAAAATGCTGTTTTCAGAATTTTTCTATATGTTTTAACCTAAAGGAATAAACCCAGGAGAATAGCATAATTAGAAAATCATAATAAAAAGACAATGCAAAAACACTATGGGCTAGATTACGTGTGGAGCACTATCTTAACCTGCGCTCGTAAAACGGCTAATTTACCCCTTTATGGGCGCACATTAAATAACCTGCCATTAGCGGTTATTTAATGTGCTTAGCGCAATTAGCCAGAGGTCAAACCCCAACACTGCGTGATTTGCCTCCTGTGCTGCGCTAGGTGGTTTTTCGTGTCTCACGGCATGAAAACAAGGCTCCAATTGGAGCCTATGGATGGGCACTCTCGTGCGTGCTTGGCTTTCAGGCAATATGAACATGAGGTCGCGTTTGCATTGTGCCTGACTTGCCATACAAGCGCACATTTACGTGCGCTGGTATTACTGAGTGGAGCACAAATATTGTGCTCCTGAAAGCACAATATTGCACTCCACTCATAATCTGGGCCTTAATTTGAATTTCAAATGAGTAGTAGATTTGTTTCTGAAAAATTTTAATGTTAGTTCTATTTTCCTTCCCACTGCATTATGTGATAGCCATAAGCCAAAACAAATGCATATACATATATTCTGTGAATCTTGCACATGTTCAGTAGGAGTTGGTGCCTCAGAAAATGTGCTTATAAAAATATTGTATATGAAAAAGCAGAGAACCCAGTAGCTTAGAAATAACCGTCATTCATAATTTAACGTGCCATAGCACTAGGTGCCAGTAATAAATTATTGGCTCTTAAGGAGGGAAAAGGGTAACTCACCGAACTGTTGATACAATCCTCCCAAACGATGCAAAGAGATCCACAATTGGTCAAAAACCTTGTGCTGCAGTTGAAGTAGGGACAGCGTCTCACTCACTTCCGAATTATGCAGCTCACAAGTCGTCTCCAGCGGGCTCCACAGCGTTCTTCTGTTACCCTTACATCACTCTCAGGTGACCTGCCCTCTGGCCACTGTGAAAACAGAAACACCTGCTCGAATCACCCGCATCCGCTATCGTGTCCGGATAAAATGGAATGAGGATACTTGAGAAGATAGATCCGACACTGATGTTATAATAAAACCATTTCTTTATTCAATCCACATGCGATAAAAATGAAGGATACAGCAATTCCTGTAAACTGGCATTCACGGGCGTAGCACTGTCGGGCTTACGCATTTCAGATATGCATCCGTAGTCACAGCCTGTGTAAAAGGTCTATAACAGAGAAGTGGGCAGTGTGCTGCTTAATCCCATGCGTGATGTGCTAGAAAGCATTTGTATATGCCCTGCAGGAGCCATTTCAAAGCAGTTCTCAGTACTAAAAAAACAGAAAATGTAAGCATTTTTTTTCTACTATTTTTACTGTGCAGCTGGTTGTATTACCAGACTGTCCAGTCAGATACCGGACACTTGGCAATCTCGGTTGTAAAGTTAAAGGGGCTGAGCTCCAGGCATCTTCCTGCCAGATTGTTACAGATGTGACACTGTGTGTGTGTCACCATCTGTAATTATCATCTGCTGGTGCTGTCTGGAGGAGTGGGAGCGAAACTAGGAGGCAAGTACAGGGAGTGCAGAATTATTAGGCAAGTTGTATTTTTGAGGATTAATATTATTATTGAACAACAACCATGTTCTCAATGAACCCAAAAAACTCATTAATATCAAAGCTGAATATTTTTGGAAGTAGTTTTTAGTTTGTTTTTAGTTTTAGCTATTTTAGGGGGATATCTGTGTTCGCAGGTCACTATTACTGTGCATAATTATTAGGCAACTTAACAAAAAACAAATATATACCCATTTCAATTATTTATTTTTACCAGTGAAACCAATATAACATCTCAACATTCACAAATATACATTTCTGACATTCAAAAACAAAACAAAAACAAATCAGTGACCAATATAGCCACCTTTCTTTGCAAGGACACTCAAAAGCCTGCCATCCATGGATTCTGTCAGTGTTTTGATCTGTTCACCATCAACATTGCGTGGAGCAGCAATCACAGCCTCCCAGACACTGTTCAGAGAGGTGTACTGTTTTCCCTCCTTGTAAATCTCACATTTGATGATGGACCACAGGTTCTCAATGGGGTTCAGATCAGGTGAACAAGGAGGCCATGTCATTAGATTTTCTTCTTTTATACCCTTTCTTGCCAGCCACGCTGTGGAGTACTTGGACGCGTGTGATGGAGCATTGTCCTGCATGAAAATCATGTTTTTCTGGAAGGATGCAGACTTCTTCCTGTACCACTGCTTGAAGAAGATGTCTTCCAGAAACTGGCAGTAGGACTGGGAGTTGAGCTTGACTCCATCCTCAACCCGAAAAGGCCCCACAAGCTCATCTTTGATGATACCAGCCCAAACCAGTACTCCACCTCCACCTTGCTGGCGTCTGAGTCGGACTAGAGCTCTCTGCCCTTTACCAAACCAGCCATGGGCCCATCCATCTTGCGCATCAAGACTCACTCTCATTTCATCAGTCCATAAAACCTTAGAAAAATCAGTCTTGAGATATTTCTTGGCCCAGTCTTGACGTTTCAGCTTGTGTGTCTTGTTCAGTGGTGGTCGTCTTTCAGCCTTTCTTACCTTGGCCATGTCTCTGAGTATTGCACACCTTGTGCTTTTGTGCACTCCAGTGATGTTGCAGCTCTGAAATATGGCCAAACTGGTGGCAAGTGGCATCTTGGCAGCTGCACACTTGACTTTTCTCAGTTCATGGGCAGTTATTTTGCGCCTTGGTTTTTCCACACGCTTCTTGCGACCCTCTTGACTATTTTGAATGAAACGCTTGATTGTTCGATAATCACGCTTCAGAAGCTTTGCAATTTTAAGAGTGCTGCATCCCTCTGCAAGATATCTCACTATTTTTGACTTTTCTGAGCCTGTCAAGTCCTTCTTTTGACCCATTTTGCCAAAGGAAAGGAAGTTGCCTAATAATTATGCACACCTGATATAGGGTGTTGATGTCATTACAGAGATGCACATCACCTAATATGCTTAATTGGTAGTAGGCTTTCGAGCCTATACAGCTTAGAGTAAGACAACATGCATAAAGAGGATGATGTGGTCAAAATACTCATTTGCCTAATAATTCTGCACTCCCTGTAGGTGGTCCAGCAGCAGAGGGGGGAGAGAGGGGGAGCTACACTATGCAAAAAAGGTTTGATCGCTGGCGGATAGACCACTACACTGCAGAAAATTAAAAATAAATAAAAAAAACATGTATTTTATAGGTATTGGCAGACAGCTGCCAGTACTAAAGATGGTTGCAAACAGTGGGAGCTAGAGTGTTAGAAAGCTATTTGGGGGGATCTTGGAGATTGGAGGATTGAGGAGGATCGCTACACGGCAGAAAAATATATAAATAATAATAATAATAAATAAAAAACATATGCTGCATTCTGGCAGACTGTCTGCCAGTACCTAACATCATTGGGACCAGTGGGGGGTGAGGGAGGGAAGAGAGCTGTTTGGGTGGGACCAGGAATGAATCAGAGGGTGGCGGTTGTCAGGTGGAAGGGTAATCTCTACACTAAAAGTAAAATTAACCATACAATCTACCTGATTAATTCCTTTACTGCCGGGAATAATAGACCTTCAAATGATCAAAAAGCAATTTCCAAGCCATGTATGTCTGCTATTTCTGAATAAAGGGGACCCTAGAGAAGCTTTTACAACTATTTGTGGCATAATAATGTAAATAATATCAGTGAGAAACCCAAAGGTTGTGAAAAAAAGTTAACTTTTTTTATATGATTACATTCGGAGCTGAAATGGTGGTATGAAATATACCAAAATGGGCCTAGATCAATACCTTCCACTGTCTACTTAAAAGAATATGTAGTTTAAATAAAACCCCATCTGTTTCTGTTTAAATGGAGTGATACCAAAAATGCTACAAATTCCAGTATATTGGGCAAGTTCTTTTTGAAAGTCCCGGTAGCCAGTAAGGATGGGCGAATAATTCTAAAAATTCAAAATTTAAAACGAATTTTAAAACATTTGTTCGCTCGAATCGAATTTTCGAATGTTTATATAACATTCTAACATTCTATTTTCGAATTTTCGTTTTATTGAAAAATTCTAAAATATTCGTTAGAATAATAGAATGTTTAGCTATGTATTCATTCAATTTCGAAATGTAATATTCGAATTTGAATGTGACATTCGAATTCGAATGTAACATTCACATTTGAAATAGTATTTCTAGTCTACAACTGTGTTTAATAAATGTAATATTCGAATTTGAATGCTACATTCAAATTCGAATGTCACATTCGAATTTGAAATAGTATTTCTAGTCTAATACTGTGTTTTAAATGTGATATTCGATTCGAATGTGACATTCAAATTCAAAATAGTATTTCTAGTCTAATATTGTGTTTTATAAATGTACTATTCGAATTGGAATGTGACATTCGATTCAAATGTGATATTCGATACGTATGTTACATTCAAAATAATGTTTCTATTCTACAATTGTGTTTTATAAATGTATATTCGAATTCGAATGTGATATTCGAATGTAACATTCGTATTCGAATGTGACATTTGAAAACTGTAAATAACATTCGAAAATCGAATTTTTTAAGAATATTTGTTCTTATCAACATTCTATTATGTAAATTGAATTTCTACAATAACATTCGTTCTACAATTCAAATTCAGATATAAACACATTTGCCCATCCCTAGTAGCCAGTGGCATCACTAGGGGGTGCTGGGGGTGTGGACCACACCCGGGTGACACCCTCCAAGGGGTGACACCGGGTTTCTGTTTGTCTTGTACTTTAGCAGTGCAGATATTAAATATACTACTGCCACAGCAAACTGTTACTACACAGTGTTCCCCTTGCCCCCTCCACCCTAGACTCTGCCTGTAGCTGCTGCCGTTTAACTAAACACATATGTGCAGCATAACAGAGAAGGGCAGAGGTTATTATTAGGTGTAATTAGTTTAAAAAATTGTAATTCTTTTTTATTTTCTGTAATTTAGTGTTTGTTTGTTTTTTGTACTTTGGTTTATTTAATTTAATTGTAGTTAACTGTAGGTAATTTATCTAATTAATTTAATGATAGTGTAGTGTTAGGTGTAATTTAGGTTAGGATTTATTTTACAGGTAAATTTGTACTTATTTTAACTAGGAAGTTATTAAATAGTTAATAACTATTTAATAACTATTCTACCTAGTTAAAATAAATACAAAGTTGCCTGCAAAATAAATATAAATCCTAAGATAGCTACAATGTAACTATTAGTTATATTGTAGCTAGATTAGGGTTTATTTTAAAGGTAGGTATTTAGTTTTAAATAGGAATAATTTAGTTAATTGTAGTACATTTATTTAGATGTATTTAAATTATATTTAAGTTAGGGGGGTGTTGGGGTTAGGGTTAGACTTAGATTTAGGGGTTAATTAATTTATTATAGTGGCAGCGACGTTGGCAGCGGCAGATTTGGGGTTAATAAATTTAATATAGTTGCCGCGACTTTGAGGGGGCAGATTAGGGGTTAATAAATATAATGTAGGGTTTGGCGATGTTGGGGGCAGTAGATTAGGAGTTCATAAATATAATGTAGTTGGCGGCGGTGTCCGCAGCGGCAGATTATGGGTTAATAATATAATGTAGGTGGCGACAATGTTGGGGGCGGCAGATTAGGGGTTAATCAGTATAAGACCTTATTTTTTGTTTATTTTAGCATGTAGAACATAATAACAGATATAAAACGGCTAGATTACGAGTCTTGCATTAGCCTTAAAAAGCAGAGTTGAGGGGTCCCAACACTGCTTTTTAACGCCCGCTGGTATTACGAGTCAGACAGGAGAGGGTCTACCGCTCAATTTTTTTCCGCGATTTTAGCATACCACAAATCCCCTTATGTCAATTGCGTATCCTATCTTTTTAATGGGATTTTCCTAACGCCGATATTACGATCCCCTGAAAAAGTGAGCGGTAGACTCTCTCCTGGCAAGACTCCTACCGCATTTAAAAGAAAGTAGTTAAGAGTTTTATGGGCTAAAGCCATAACATAAAACTCTTAGCTAAAGTGCTAAAAAGTACACTAACACCCATAAACTACCTATTGACCCCTAAACCGAGCCCCCCCCCCCCACATTGGAAACACTTAACTAAAATGTTTAACCCCTAATCTGTCGACCGGACATCGCCGCCATTTTAATAAATGTATTAACCCCTAAACCGCCGTACTCCCGCCTCGCAAACACTAGTTACATTTTATTAACCCCTAATCTGCCGTCCCTAACACTGCCGACACCTACCTACATTTATAAACCCCTAACCTGCCGCCCCCAATGTCGCCGCTACTATATTAAATTTATTAACCCCTAAACCTAAGTCTATCCCTAACACCCCCTAACTTAAATATAATTTAAATAAAATGAAATCAATTTACTACTATTAAATAAATATATCCTATTTAAAACTAAATACTTACCAATAAAATAAACCCTAAGCTAGCTACAATATAACTAATAGTTACATTGTAGCTAGCTTAGAATTTATATTTATTTTACAGGCAACTTTGTATTTATTTTAACTAGGTACAATAGTTATTATATAATTATTAACTATTTAATAACTTCCTAGTTAAAATAAGTACAAATTTACCTGTAAAATAAATCCTAACAGAAGAGGACATCCAGACCAGCAAAAGTCTTCATCCAGGCGGCATCTTCTATCTTCTTCCATCCAGAGCGGAGCAGGTCCATCTTGAAGATATCCGACGCGCAGCATCCTCTTCCATCCGACGGCGATTGTAGAATGAAGGTTCCTTTAAGTGACATCTGTCAGGCACAACTAAGAAAGAAAAAATGTGTGCAGCTTAGTTATTTGGACCACAACTGCTGGGAATGAAAAAGACAATAAAAATTGTATGGTTGTTTGCAACAGAGTGATAAGGTAAAACAAAGATTAGGAATTAGGCAGCTATGTAAAACCTTATTCCTTATTGCAAAGTTTTAATATACAGGCAGTAATTGAGCATATTCCCTATGGCTGCCACATGTGTCTGGGTAGTCACTGTGAGAAAGTAAATGCAGCAGGGATATGCTCAGATAAACCTGAGATTTTACCATTAATGAAGGAAAAAATAAATAAGCAAGGAAAAAATGGTACTATGATCATAGAAAAAAATAAGCAATTGCTATTGTGTACAGAGTTATGGTAAAACAGCAGGATATGAGGAATGAAAATAAAAGTCACAGAAAAATAACAGCAGCAACTGAGATACTAATCTTAGAGTATAGCAGCAAAGTAAAATACAGAGACTGGCTTACCCCTAACAGGACTGTTATAATGATAGTTGCAAACACCGGGTTGTAATGGCGACTTGCCAGAGGGAGCAGGGAAGCTCAGTAGCAGCTGGCTGATGACGTCACAGCATGAGGAAGTGGAGCTCAGTGAAAAGTGAATCCCAAGGCCGGTGAGCTGCAGGGGAAACTGAGTTAGAGTAAAGGTATGAATGAGGCTTTTGAAATAGCTGAATCTTCTTGAGGGAGAAGCAGGCAGGAAGGAGAGGAATCCAACAAACAGAAGTAGTAAGATAAATCTTACAGAGAGCAGGCTCAGGTTAAGGTTTAAGACAAACTTCAATACTAAGCAATGTGAAAATGCTGGGAGGGGCCTTAAATAGGTTGATGTTAATGAGAGCAGGATGCTTTAAAGGGACAGTGCAGAGAAATAAGTATGCCATTATCCTGACAGAATCCCCCCTCCAAGGAGCCACTCCAGAGGCTCAAGGCCCAGGACGATCCGGATGTCTTTGGTGGAAATGAGATATCAAACGAGGAGCAGATATGTTGGTAGCTGGTTCCCAGGAATCATCATCTGTAGAGAAACCCTTCCAACGAACAAGATATTCAATACGTCCCCTACGGAAACGGGAATCCAGGATTGAGTGAACTTCATACTCCATTTCAGGGTCGAGAGAAATAGGTGGAAGAGACGTTTGTAAAGAGAAATCCCTGAGATCCTTATAGGGTTTGAGAAGGGATACATGGAATGTGGGATGAACTCTTAAATTATCGGGTAATTTAAGCCGGACAGCATTGGCATTAATGACAAGTTCAACAGGGTATGGACCAATGAACAACGGAGAAAGTTTTTTCGAAGGGGTTTTCAAACTTAGGTGTTTGGTGGATAGCCAGACTAGATCACCTTTTGTGTAGACAGGAGGCGGAGTTCTGCGGCGATCATAATACTGTTTCTGGAGTTGTTTTGCTGCTATGATGTTGGACTCGATGGTTTTAAAGTTGGAAGAGATGGAATCAGACAAATCTGATATACTAGATACTGGAACGGTAGAAGATGGTAGGATGTGAAACTTGGGGTGAAAACCGTAGTTTGCGAAGAAGGGAGTTTGACCAGTAGTGGAATGAATAGTGTTGTTGTAACAAAATTCAGCGTAATGCAGGAAGTCACTCCAAAGATGTTGTTGAGAGGAACAGAAGAGTCTTAAAAATTGTTCCAACCACTGGTTACAACGTTCAGTTTGACCATTACATTGCGGGTGGTAAGCAGTAGTCAACTTTCTCTCAACAGATAAAGTTTTACAGAAATGGTACCATAGTCTGCTAGAAAATTGACTGCCACGATCACTGAGGATTGAAGTGGGAAGTCCATGATACTTAACAATATGTTTGAGAAGCAAATGTACTGTCTCCAAAGCGGTAGGAAGTTTGGAGAAGGGGATGAAATGGCACATCTTCGTGAAGAGATCTACAACGACAAGGATGGTGGTATTCTTTGAAGAGACTGGCAAATCTACAATAAAGTCTAAAGCAATCTCAGACCATGGATTCTTTGGAGTAGGCAAAGGCAAAAGCAACCCATAGGGAGAGTGTTTATCCCTTTTTGAAATGGTACAATTAAGACAAGAGTTTATATAGTCCTTAACTTGAGTTGCCATATGAGGCCACCAGTAATCTCTTTTTACTAGATCCAGAGTTTTATGGATACCTGGATGACCAGCTAGAGGTGAATCATGTACAGATTGAAGGAGAATGAGTCTGAGGGAAGGTGGAACATATATCTTTGAATCATGAGAATAAAGTCCTTGAGTATTAAGTTGAAGAAGGTGTAATGGCTTTGTAGAGTCGGCCAACTGTTCCTTTTTAAGGTTAGATGAGACTTCAAGAGTAAAAGAAATGAAGTTTTCTTTAGGTATGATGGATTGGTCAGTCGTTTGATGTGGAAGATTTGTGGGTAACCGGGATAGTGCGTCGGCTTTTTGGTTCTTTCCAGCAGGATGGTATGTGATGAGGAAATTAAAACGAGAGAAAAAGAGATTCCAGCGAACCTGTCTTGCTGACAAGGTTCTAGTGGCCTTCAAGTACTGCAGGTTCCTATGATCTGTATAGATGAGTGTAGGAATGGAAGTACCTTCAAGGAGGTGTCGCCAGTGTTCCAGGGAGAGTTTTATGGCTAAGAGTTCTTTGTCACCAATAGGATAGTTTTGTTCCGCACTATTCAAAGTCTTGGAGTAAAAAGCCACAGGATGTAAAGGTTTTGACAAGTTTTCTCTTTGGGAGAGAACAGCGCCAATAGCAGAATTTGAGGCGTCCACCTCAAGAACAAATTGTAGATTAGGGTCAGGAAAACGGAGTATTGGTGCTGAAGTGAACTTTTGTTTGAACAAATCAAAAGCGGATTGTGCTTCTTTAGTCCACGTGAAATGTGAATTATTTTTTGTTAGAACAGTTAAAGGAAGAGCAAGTTTGGAGAAATTTTTAATAAATTTGCGGTAGAAATTCGCAAAACCCATGAAGGACTGAACTTGACGTTTAGTTGTTGGTATGGGCCAATTTAAAACTGCATCAACCTTTTTTTGTTCCATATGGATACCTGAAGGAGAAATTTCATATCCCAGAAAGGATATGGTCTGTGAATTGAACAGGCATTTCTCAGCCTTAGCATACAAATGGTTACCTCTGAGCCTTGATAAAACTTGTCTAACATGGGAAATGTGTTCCTGATAGGTCTTGGAATAAATTAAAATATCATCCAGATAGATGACAATAAAGACATCTAATATGTCCCTAAAAATGTCATTAATTAAGTGCTGGAAAGTTGCGGGCGCGTTGCAGAGCCCAAAAGGCATCACGACGTATTCGAACAATCCGTATCTTGTTCGAAACGCCGTGAGCCACTCATCTCCAGATCTAATTCGGATGAGATTATAGGCTCCTCTTAAGTCCAATTTTGTGAAAAATTTTGCTCCCTCCAACCTTTCAATTAACTCCGGGATGAGGGGTAAAGGATATCTGTTTTTTACTGTAATTTTATTTAGTTGTCTGTAGTCTACGATTGGCCTTAATGAGCCATCCTTATTTTTAACAAAAAAAATCCCAGCACTAGCTGGAGAGGTGGAGGGACGGATGAAACCTTTCTTTAGATTTTCATCTAAGTAAGATTTAAGGTGTATTAACTCTGGTTTTGAGAGTGGGTAAATATGACCCGTGGGGATCTCAGAGCCAGGTATGATCTCAATAGGACAATCATACTTCCTGTGAGGAGGAAGATTGTCGCACTGGGTTTTGCTGAATACATCTGCATAATCCTTATAAACCTCAGGAATTTGAATTGTCTCATTGGATTCAGTGGTTTGCAAAATAGTAGCTGGGAAACAAGTAGTAGAGCAGAATGTAGAATTAAATGTGACTGTTGAGGTAGACCAATTTACTTCAGGATTATGAATTCGGAGCCAGTTTATACCGAGAACTATGGGTGAAATAGGGGATGATATTACATCAAATGACAAATACTCCCTATGGTGGTCTTGGGTAACAACAAGTAAGGGTATTGTTTGATATTTAACTGGACCTGATGTGATTGGATTACCATCTATTCCACGTAATAACACAGGAGACCTTTTTTGCACAAGTGGAATTTTATTGAATTTAGTGAATACAGTATCTATGTAAGATGCTGTAGCTCCTGAGTCAATAATCGCGGGAGCGTTGATTCGATGTGACTCCCACTGTAAAAGAAGAGATAAATTTAGGTAAGGGAGAGCATGATCCTGAGTGGTACAACAAAAAGGTTCTTTATACATCTTACCCTTGTTTTGTTTCAGGAGGGAAGGACAGTCCCTGACAGTGTGTTTGTCTGAAGCACAGTATAAGCAGAGGTTATTAACCCTTCGTCGGATCTTCTCCTCAGGGGTTAATGGTCCCTTTATAAAACCTATATCCATAGGTTCAGCAGTTGATTTGCTGGGGCTGGGTGTATTTTGTTTCTTTGCAGGATATTCATGAAATGATCTCTCCTGCTGTCTCTCTCTCAGTCTTCTGTCTATAGTTATGCTAAGTGACATTAAAGCCTCAAGAGTATGTGGTAGTTCAGATCTAGACAACTCATCCTTAATTCCTTCTGAAAGGCCTAATCTAAACTGATTTCTCAGTGAAAGATCATTCCATTGAGTGTCTTTCGCCCATTTTTTAAATTCGGCAATGTAATCTTCAACTACTCTTTTCTTTTGTTTCAAGCCTCGCATTGCAGTTTCAGCAGTAAGCTGTTTATATGGATCCTCATATAGCTGACCCATAGCAGAAAAAAAACTTTCCAACGAATTAAGTATATCATCGTTATTCTCGAAGTAAGTGTTGGCCCATGTGCGGGGCTCACCTCTCAAATAGGATATGACTGTGAGTACCCTTGCTCTATCAGTGGGATAGGTATGAGGTTTAAGGGAGAACATAAGCAAACAAGCATTCTTGAAATCTCTATACTCAGATCTCTCACCACTAAATTTTTCTGGTGTACTAACCTGTGGTTCTAATATAGGTACTCTCTTATCAACCACATCCCTGATATAAGCTTTTAAAGTATCATTTTCTGTTTTCAGAGAATTAACAGCTTCAGTTAATAAATCAACCCTCTGTGTGATATTTTGCACATGTGCGTTCATTCCAGCTGGGTCCATAGTTTTAGGCTTAGTATTATGTCAGGCACAACTAAGAAAGAAAAAATGTGTGCAGCTTAGTTATTTGGACCACAACTGCTGGGAATGAAAAAGACAATAAAAATTGTATGGTTGTTTGCAACAGAGTGATAAGGTAAAACAAAGATTAGGAATTAGGCAGCTATGTAAAACCTTATTCCTTATTGCAAAGTTTTAATATACAGGCAGTAATTGAGCATATTCCCTATGGCTGCCACATGTGTCTGGGTAGTCACTGTGAGAAAGTAAATGCAGCAGGGATATGCTCAGATAAACCTGAGATTTTACCATTAATGAAGGAAAAAATAAATAAGCAAGGAAAAAATGGTACTATGATCATAGAAAAAAATAAGCAATTGCTATTGTGTACAGAGTTATGGTAAAACAGCAGGATATGAGGAATGAAAATAAAAGTCACAGAAAAATAACAGCAGCAACTGAGATACTAATCTTAGAGTATAGCAGCAAAGTAAAATACAGAGACTGGCTTACCCCTAACAGGACTGTTATAATGATAGTTGCAAACACCGGGTTGTAATGGCGACTTGCCAGAGGGAGCAGGGAAGCTCAGTAGCAGCTGGCTGATGACGTCACAGCATGAGGAAGTGGAGCTCAGTGAAAAGTGAATCCCAAGGCCGGTGAGCTGCAGGGGAAACTGAGTTAGAGTAAAGGTATGAATGAGGCTTTTGAAATAGCTGAATCTTCTTGAGGGAGAAGCAGGCAGGAAGGAGAGGAATCCAACAAACAGAAGTAGTAAGATAAATCTTACAGAGAGCAGGCTCAGGTTAAGGTTTAAGACAAACTTCAATACTAAGCAATGTGAAAATGCTGGGAGGGGCCTTAAATAGGTTGATGTTAATGAGAGCAGGATGCTTTAAAGGGACAGTGCAGAGAAATAAGTATGCCATTATCCTGACAACATCATCCAAGATGGCGTCCCTTCAATTCCGATGTCAATTAAATTAACCTTCATTCTACAGTCTACGATGGATGGAAGAGGATTCTCTGCGTCAGATGTCTTCAAGATAGACCTGCTCCGCTCCGGATGGAAGAAGATGCCACCTGGATGAAGACTTCTGCCGCTTGGAGGACCTCTTCTGCCTGTATCGGATGAAGACTTCTGCCCCTCTGTAGGTCTACTTGTGCCCGACTTGGTGAAGACGTCTCAAGGTAGGGTGATCTTCAAGGGGGTAGTATTAGGTTTTTTCTTTAGAGTAGGGTTGGGTGTGTGGGTGGTGGGATTTAATGTTGGGGTGTATTGTATTTTTTTTTTTACAGGTATAAGAGCTGATTACGTTGGGGCAATGCCCCGCAAAAGGCCCTTTTAAGGGCTATTTGTAATTTAGTATAGGGTAGGGAATTGTATTATTTTGGGGGGCTTTTTTATTTTATTAGGGGGATTAGATTAGGTGTAATTAGTTTAATAAATTGTAATTCTTTTTTTTATTTTCTGTAATTTTTTTTTTTTTTTGTATTTTAGTTTATTTAATTTAATTGTAGTTAATTGTAGGTAATATATGTAATTAATTTAATGATAGTGTAGTGTTAGGTGTAATTGAAATTTAGGTTAGGATTTATTTTACAGGTAGATTTGTAATTATTTTAACTAGGAAGTTATTAAATAGTTAATAACTATTTAATAACTATTCTACCTAGTTAAAATAAATACAAAGTTGCCTGCAAATTAAATATAAATCCTAAAATAGCTACAATGTAACTATTAGTTATATTGTAGCTAGCTTAGGGTTTATTTTATAGGTAGGTATTTAGTTTTAAATAGGAATAATTTAGTTAATTGTAGTACATTTATTTAAATGTATTTAAATTATATTTAAATTAGGGGGGTGTTGGGGTTAGATTTAGATTTAGGGGTTAATTAATTTATTATAGTGGCGGCAACGTTGGCGGCGGCAGATTAGCGGTTAATAAATTTAATATAGTTGTGGCGACGTTGGGGGCGCAATTAGGGGTTAATAAATATAATGAAGGGTTTGGTGATGTTGGGGGCAGTAGATTAGGGGTTCATAAATATAATGTAGTTGGCGGCGGTGTCCGTAGCGGCAGATTAGGGGTTAATAATATAATGTAGGTGGCGACAATGTTGGGGGAGGCAGATTAGGGGTTAATAAGTGTAAGATTAGGGGTGTTTAGACTCCGGGTTCATGTTAGGTGCAGACATAAAATTAATTTCCTCATAGGAAACAATATGGGCTGCGTTAGGAGCTGAACGCTGCTTTTTTGCAGGTGTTAGGTTTTTTTGCAGCCAGCTCAGCCCCATTGTTTCCTATGGGGAAATCGTGCACGTGTGGAGCTAAATTTTGCTCAACGCTCACTTTTCTGAGGCTAACGCCGGCTTGCAGAAAACTCGCAATACCAGCGTTGGCTTAAGTGAGTGGTAAGAAAAAAAGGCTTGTTAGCACCGCACAGCCTTACCGACAAAAATTCGTAATCTAGGCGACTGTTTGCCTGATATCACCATATAGACACTGCATGATCATTATCACTGTATAGATACCCATCCACATAATCTAGTCCAGTCCGCTCATTATCAGTGTATAGCTACTCTATCAAAATACAGTTTAAAATAAAAGACCATTTTAGGCAGTCTTACTTTACAATGTGCTGTATCAAATATTGTATTTTAAAGGGGTTGTACTTGTCCTCAAAGTTTCCAGTCCTCCTCTGGTGATAATCACCTTTTCTGCAGTTGCTAACATTTCTGTCTTTGCACAATATCAGTGTATTCCCAAAACAACCACAGCCAAAAAGGTGTCATGTATTTGCAACATACTGAACATGGTTACAGTTATTTCTCTCCTGAATGTGTGTGTCTTTGTGTGAGAGTGTGTGTGTCTTTGTCAGTGTCTATGTGTGTGATAGAGAATTTGTGTGAGAGTGTGTGAGAGAGCATGTCTGTTTCATGGGGAGGGGGGTTGACACCATGAGTTACTGCACCAGGTGACATCAACCTTAGAAAAGCCACTGCCGTTGACACAGAGTCATTTTCAAAAACAGCCTATCATGACAAGCGATTGGATAAAAGATTTCTGTTCCTACTGCAGTTAGTGGCCTTGAAGATCAATTAGGCTTAAATTACAGTCTATATTAGCTCTGTGTTAGTAGCATGTGGTTGCTTGTGTATTGAGTTTAACTCTGCTCTGGAAATCATTTGTTGAATATCCTGGTGGGGGGTTAGCTGTTAGGGAGGTAAATAGTGTAGGTGTAGTTTGCAAGGGTGGGTTGTGGTGGTTTAGAACTTAATAGCATTAAGGGTGTTTGTGGTGGGGTTGTGGCAGTGTAGGGGTTAATGGGCTAGGTTTTTTTGCGGTGGGCGGCTGTAGTGGTTTAGGGGTTAATAGGTTAGTGGGTGTTTGTGATGGGGTTTGTGGCGGTTTAGAGGTTAATAAGTTAGGGGTAGTTTGTGGTGGGGGTATTGGTGAGATAGGTCTTAAGTAGTTTCTGGGTTATTTCAGTGGAGGGGTTATGGTGGTTTGAGAGCTATTAGTGTAGGCTTTAGTGTGTTTATTTTGTTGTGCGATATATTTAAATGGGATCCTTTCATTTACATCCCGAATGTAGGTATCGATGCTGCTTGTAATATTTTGCCAGCATCACCATCCATTGCGATGCATAGTTAAATGCCCCTAGGTAATATATTTAATCGTCTTTCTCTGCATTGCCTCATTGCAGCACTTTCGATCATCAGGGCCTAAGTATGGGACAAGTTGCATAATATCTACAAGTATATTTGTTTTCACACTTTTTGTTTATTATATTCTTAGATGATCCCTGTCTTACAAACAGTACAATTGAAGGATAATTAAAACAGTTAGTTGTGAAGAGGAAACAAAGGATCTGTATACCAACCAAAGATATAAAAAATAAAATGCTAGAATGTGTTAGAGCACTTTTCTTATTGCACTATTGAATGTCACGCCCCTTTGCACAGCTAAATAAAATGATGTAATATTTTTTAATATATTATCAAAATATATGTATGTCATTAGTATTGAGGATTGAAGCTCAATCCTATTGGCTGATTGCAACAGCCAATAGGATCTTTTCAACCTTAATTCCGATTGGCTGATAGAAATCTATCAGCCAATCGGAATCTAAGGGACGCCATCTTGGATGACGTTGTTTAAAGGGAAACCTCATTCGGAAGAAGACGTTGATTGAAGAGGATGCTCCGCACTGGATAGATGAAGATAGAAGATGCCGCTTGGATGAAGACTTCTGCCCATCTGGATGAAGACTTCTGCTACTTCGTTGAGGACTTCTGACGGCTTTGTTGAGGATGGATGTCGGGTCTTCAAAAACTGTAAGTGGATCTTCGGGGGTTAGTGTTAGGCTTTTTTAAGGGTTTATTGTGTGGGTTTTATTTTTAGATTAGGGGTTTAGGCACTTGGAAAAGAGCTAAATGCCCTTTTAAGGGCAATGCCCATCCAAATGCCCTTTTCAGGGCAATGGGGAGCTTAGGTTTGGAGCTTAGGTTTTTTAGTTAGGATTTTATTTGGGGGGTTGGTTGTGTGGGTAGGGGGTTTTACTGTTAGGGGGTTGTTTGTATTTTTTTTTACGTGTAAAAGAACTGATTTCTTTAGGGCAATGTCCCGCAAAAGGCCCTTTATCAAGGCCCCTGGTGGCTGAAACGCGTAGATTTGCCTACTGAACTTATACACATATATCTATACCCAGATTGGAGACGTAAGTAGATAGGATAGGTACATTGAGCAGTTATATAAACTCCGTTTTGAGCTGACTCTACATGTGTAATCCCTATCCCAGGACCTACTCACACGTATCCATCTGGGGTGTTCCTATTTCTGTTTAATATTGGGCTGAAGCCTAACCTGTTTTTAGCACTCAGGTGTTGTTTTTGGAACTTGAATACTCCCGAACTTTAACCCGGATTTGGTTTGCAACACGAAGAGGATCACTGCTTCTTTCGTTCACGGAGAACGCCAAATATCAGCACATCGGTTAAATAAGGATACAATACACACTTCGGAGTTCTTTCTTTCAACCGAGGGTTGTACGGACATTCCTTCACGGACCTATCTGTTGATACCGTTATTGCTACCTAAACCGAGAGGACACAGGTTTTCATTCCATTATATGTGATACACATAACACTAAGCTCAGTTACATTGTATATTAATTCATTGCATTGAATCTCATTGAATCCTTTGTTTTATTTTGAGATGCCGGCATCATTATTTTAGATATTTGCATAAACATTGTATTTATTTTAAACTTAACGTAACAATGTATTTCATTTATTAAAACATTAATTTAATGTCATTTTATTCTCTATCATTTTATATTTAGAGGCTGCTCTATTACTTTTATATTTTAAATAAATTGAACATTACTATCTTATTATATGCCATTAGTTTTTAATTATTAAATACAGATCTATAGTGCTTTCCTTCTCTCAGCTCTTTTTTGGAGCGCTATCCCAGACACTCTTTCTTTGATTTTTTCTTTGGTGGACTCTTGGAGGTTAGCCCACTTGCTTTCTTTGGGATTAGCCTAAGAGAGATAGAGTGTTGTATCTCCTAATCGCCTTTTTTGCCCATTATGAGTTTTATGCTACAGCTTTGTAGCGTAAAACCAATAACTACTGACTTTCAGTTTATGTTATGGATCTTGACGGTATTGGCTGTACCGCTCACTTTTTGGCCTCCCAGACAAACTCGTAATACCGGTACTATGGAAGTTCCATTGAAAAGGGACTTTTTGAAAGCTGCGGTAATTACGTTGCTCTACGGCCAAAAAAGTGTGCAGTGCAGAAATACCTGCAAGACTCGTAATACCAGCGGTAGTGAAAAAGAGCCTTAACGCCGCTTTTTCACTCATACTGCAAAACTCGTAATCTAGCCGACTGATGCGACCACGTGAGTGCAATCGCATTCTACTCACGGGTAAACACCACAACCTCGGATCTCTGGTAAAGTGAAAAAAGTGCCACAACACATGAAAAATACATTGTACAGTACAGTAACACTCATATTAACACTGTCTGATATACATTTTTAACAAAAAATATTGCACAAAAAAGTTATACCTTCAAAGTAGAGATGTCAAAAACATGCACCGAAAAATGCTAACACTAAAACAATAGCTTGTGCTAGAAGCATTTTTGCCAATATAGGAATATCATAAATATGTTTGTTTCTTTCCAAAGATATAATTCATCTATGTGCACTTTATTTAACTGGAATATCCCTTTAAATATGAAAGCAGGAAGTGTTAAATATAAATATGTAAAAAATGGAGTTAGCCGTGTTTCTTTCAAATAAAGCCAAACACAGACAAAAATGTTATCCAAATAAAAAAAAGACAGTGCAGAGATACTGTTATGTTTGTCAATATTTCATCAGTGCATTTGCAAAAATTTCAACATACAAAAGAAAAGTTACTCAAACTGAAATGCCATTCAAAGAGTTCAAAATGCATTTTCAAGTGAGCAAGGTTGTTAAAATAGAAAACTAAAAATATTGCTGAATAAAATACTCAAAATTTTCAGTGTACTGAAATTCCTATGTTGAGTTGTCTCCATGTAAAGCTTTGTAGGAATTTATGCCGTGTGAAGAGACTAGAGAACCCGTAAAAGAGTTATCAAATCGATTGGAAGGGGGTTTATTTTTTTTTTTAAACTTTTATTTATATCCAACAATGTGTACAGTCATACATACTGCATATATTGCGCCACGCAGGGCAGAGCACAATATGTTAAAAGGTAGATAATTCACAGAGAGATCAGTTTTAACATTTCTTAGAATATGCTAATGCAGGATTACCATTTGTAGAATATTTGCACACAACGTTGGGGTTTTCTTTTTTCCAAACCTAACATAACATCACAAAACAAAACAATACTAAACTAAAATAAAACTAAGCTAGGACTAAAACTAATACCTTCTCCTATTGAGAATACATATGTGTCACCCTGTGAGATGAATGTGTGGGACAACCACTTATGAAGGGTTTTATGTTCAGAGTAAATTACAATCCTGTGTGAGTGTGAATCAGATTGAAATTACAATCCTCCCAGTGCTTTCAGGCCTCATATATAAGTGTTATGCATAAGTGGACTAGTTCTTGTGGGATGAGATCTAAAATAACCTTGTCATTTATGAATAATTAGCAAGGCTCAAAGGGGGCAGAGTGAGCTCTATGGGAATGCTTTCGTCAGGGTTCACAATAAAGTTGTTGGAAAGGTAAATAAATGGAAACATCCGTACTATAACGGTCTATTGGCGAATAGGATTGGATATAAGGCCTCTCCAGAGACAAAGATACTACTGCGTTGAGGGGAGGCAATGAGGGTACAACTTGCAAGCTCTATCTTTTGGTGGTAGAATGAGTGTTGTCTCTTAAGTTAGAACTTTAAATGTAGTGAGCAAACATACCTCCTGTATTACAGTAGGTGTTAGAATACATGGCATATCAAAGTACAGCCCACATTTTCACATAATGCTAAAACAATGAACACCCAAATTAAGTGAGTAGCAGAGTATATAGAGTAGTCTCAGAACACAAGGGTGATTGATAAGACACCACACATACACTGTCTGTTTATGAAACACATGTGCTAAACTAACAGTGGAGCCTCTACAGCTTCCCTATACTATAAAAACAGGGTCACACAATTGCGCATTCACACAGGGAGCCAACGGGACACGGGCCCTAAGTTACTGGATGTTATATAGGATTACATTAAAGGTCCCTTGCTGGTGAAATTGAAATAATGTAGGGGGCACCTGTCACACCCATATGTAGGATGATTGGGCTAGAAGTTACTTAAAAGATTTGGTAAGGTGACCCCCCCTAAAAGTACGGCATTGATATGCCTATCCCAGGCTGCTACAAGAGAGAAAAAAAAAACACAAAAAAAACTATAGGTTCTAAAAATTATTACAAAGGTGCTAACCCTCAGGGCAACTAAATTTGAGGACATACTTAGCTAAAAGGGGAGAATCTGTGTTTCCATATTGACAGGTATAGATATAGTGGTAGGGTGATGGCGTGGGATAAAGGTTATCTCAGCAAAATTAGTCGGATTATCATAACTAGGGTAGATCTACATACACACGCCAGACAAATGAAAATCAACTATTGCAATAGGGGGCATAAGGCAGGTTATGCTTAAGCTTTACCTATTTCACACATGTAGAGGGACCCCCTGTTACCTCGGGGTAGTCAGCATTAATAAAAGAAAATCTAGCTCTAAAAGTAAAACAGATAAGACCAACAAACTTATACTAATTATAAACAGCAGTTCCATCTCTGGGGTATACCCAGTTGTAAATCAAACAGCGTTTCTGAGCAGTTCGAAACATGGGATAATTGCAGCGGTATACTGGCCAGTAATTGAGATAGCCATGCAATCAGTCACTTATACTAAATATAAACAGCAGTTCCATCTCTGAGGTGTACCCCGTTGCAAATGAAACAGTATTTCTGAGCAGTTCAAAACATGGGATAGTTGCAGCGGTATACTGGCCAGCAGTTGAGATAGTCATGCAACCAGTCACTTATACTAATTGTAAGCCACAGTTCCATCTCTGGGGTATACCCATTTGTTGGTCAAACAGTGTTTCTGAGCAGTTCAAAACATGGGATAATTGCAGCGGTATACTGGCCAGCAGTTGAAAAAGTCATGCAACCAGTCAGTCGATGCCCCTTGCTCTGCAGTCATGTTTGAAATTGACCTGAACATGGGTTCTCAGTATGTACATGTTTGCCGGTACTGGGCGTCCTCCAATACCTCTGCAGAAACTGCACCATGCTTCTTCAGTTTTGATAGTAAGTAGTGTAGCTGTAAGGCTATTCATACCTGGGTAGTAGTTTTGCCAGCCTCCACGTTTAATAATGGGCCGTTGTTGCCAGACAAGGGAATTCTTGATGTGGTCTGTAGTGTCGCAGCTGTAGTGGGCAATGCCTTCAACAGGCTTGTCAGCTCCAGAGTCGCTGGCTGAGCATACAGGTAGGCCTTTGGGTCCGCACATGTAGTGATCCTGCCGATCTTTGGGTGTAGTGGAGATGGTACACGAGGCAATAGAAGTCACGGCTGCAGTCAAAATGGGGTAAGCAATGCCATAGGCCACTGTCATTTCCAAGTGTGGATCTGTAGCTGGGGCTGTGACACTTGCCGAGTGGGTCATAGGCGGTGACAGTGCGCTGTTCTCTGAAGATACAGCAGGCTTCCAGAAGAGATTCATATGGGATATCAAATCCGGAGCAGTCGTCATTAGCATGTGGGTCAACTGAGAAGTCGGCAATTTCTCTTGTAAGTCACCGGTCGGTTCCCTAATGCGATGCACTAGTTTGACAGCGGGAGAGAGCGCTCGGGTCGCCATTTCTCTCCTCCGCAAGGATTTGGGGGCTATTAGGCTGTCATCAACCAGTGTTTGGGAGACGGGGCCCAGCGTAGCATTTTGTGGCGTAGGCTTGATGCCCGGCTTCCCTTGATGACCCACCTGTTTCATAGATTGTAGCATAGTGCATAAGCTTGCACAAGAGCATACGAGTCTCTCCAGTTTAGGTAAGAGCAGATTCTGTAGTTCAGCTAGGATGCAGGTAACATCATGACACTCTTTAGCGGTGGGTATCTCCATTATATCAGAGCAGGAGCCAATTGCTAGGGTATATACAGCGTGGCAGTAACTCCCGCCACAGTGCCTAACGGCTTTATTCTTCAGATTGACTTTCCAGGGTAGAAGAGCTGTTATTTCTTCTATCTGCTAGTTGGTCTCGGACAGCTTGCCTGTCAAGAGAAATGCAGATGGCATGGATAAATGGCTGCAATATTAAAATAGGAAGAGATTTTCCTCGGAGCTGGTACAGCTTGCAGCCATCTTGTAGAGCCGCCCACCGGAAGTGCCGGAAGGGGGTTTATTTTTAATAATTTATTTTATTTGCTTGGCATAATGAATCATATGGCTCATTCATACTTAAGGGACAGTAAACATCTTTGGGATAATAATATGTTTAATTTTGCACAGTAAAACAACTTTGCAATGTACTTTCAATTTATACAATGCTATTGTAAATAAATATTTAGAATTAATTAATATTTAATATTAAAGTGAATGTAAATTTTGATGCTAAAGTGCCCGTTTTTTAAAAATTTGATTAAAAACAGGGGCACTTTAAAACATCAAAATTTACATTTCACGCGTGAAAAAATACTTACCTTTTAAACTTGACAACCGCTCCAGCTTCCCCCGGTCTTCACAAAGCCATTTCTGGCGTCAGAAATGATGGATCGGTCATCCTCCAATCAAGCCCCCCCCCCCCCCCGGGGGAATCAGTGTCTGATTCGAAGCCGTGATTGGAGGAAGCCGGATTCCTCATTTTAGACCCAGGAAGAGGCTTTGCTACGGGCTGAGGAAGCTGGAGTGGCTATCAAGATTAAAAGGTAAGTATTTTTTCACAACAAGAGTGAAATGTAAATTTTGATGAATCAAAGTGCCCCTGTTTTTAATCAAATTTTTAAAAACCAGGCACTTTAGCATCAAAATTTTCACTTTAATAGTGTGCTAATAAAACGACCATGGCTAGTTTCTGCCTTGCTGGTCTGCCACCTCATCACTTGTTTTATAGATGTCTAGGCAAGTCAACTACAGATGTTAACCAACGAAAAAGCAATGTGGATGATTGAAATAAAATTATTGGTTTAATTTTACACAACACAGAAAAAATCAGTCCCCACTTCTTAAACCCTAACCATGGCAGACCTTTCCCATCAGACTGCTATTAACCAAAACCACCATCATCTCCCATTTCTTTTAACTCTAAACATATTTTACATTTTACATAATGTAAATTTTGATGAAGTAAAGTGCCCCTGTTTTTAATCAAATTTTAAAAAAACGGGTTTTTTAGCATCAAAATTTACATTCACTTTAATAGTGTGCTAATAAAACGACCATGGCAAGTTGTGCCGACTTCAGTAATAAGCCTGAACTGGCTACTTCAAATAAGGCATAGGTGAAGATTTGATGCTGAAAAAACAATTGCAGCAAGCACGGTTTAAAACCATTACAATTAATTATCTAACATCAATAAGATTAAGGTTTGAAATATGCCATTTTAAAATTGAAGAATTGCCACTTCATGTGAAATATGCCATTTTTTCTTAAGAAGCGAATTCCATTTTGAGATTTGTACCATTCTCTACAAATAGGGGGAAGGTGATTTTATATGCAAGATGTGATTGTTAATACTATGGGGCCTATTTAACAAAGGTCTGCCGGACCTGATCCGACAGTGCGGATCAGGTCTGACAGACCTCGCTGAATGCGGAGAGCAATACGCTCTCCGTATTCAGCATTGCACCAGCAGCTCTTGTGAGATAGATATGCCCCATAGAGTATAGCCTATAAATAAAACACAGTTTTGCTTTTTTCCCAGTTTCTCAATATATGTAACCTGTTTTAAAATAGTAATTTTTGAGGTTCAAAAAAAGATAGTTATATTTATGCAGCACTTTTTGTTTGTTTGCTGTTATCACAGTATGAAGTAGATCAATTTAGTGAATATGCTTCGCTGTGCTTTTATCAGTTAACTTACAAGCTACATGCTTGTTTTGCGTTCTCATTATGTTAGCCTGTTTTTCCTATCAAAGCAAAGGCATCGTAATTAAAGTAGAATATTAGCACGGATAAATGGACAATTTTCAAATGCCAAGAACAAAAAAGAATTTATAATAAATGCTAATATTTATTAATGTGCCCATTAGCTGCAGCCAAGGTAAATAAAAATAAATAGAGAGATAGATAGATAGATAGATAGATAGATAGATAGATAGATGTGAATGAAAATAAAACTCCAGTACTAGATAGATAGATAGATAGATAGATAGATAGATAGATAGATTGATAGATAGATAGATAGATAGATAGATAGATAGATAGATAGATAGATAGATAGATAGATAGATAGATAGATAGATAGATAGATAGATAGATGATAGAGAGAGAGAGAAAGAGAGAGAGTGAGAGAGAGAGAGAGAGAGAGAGAGAGAGAGAAAGAGATAAAGACAGACAGATGTGAATGAAAATAAAACTCCATTACTAAATAGATAGATACATAGATAGATAGATAGATAGATAGATAGATAGATAGATAGATAGATAGATAGATAGATAGATATAGATAGATAGATAGATGTGAATGAAAATAAAACTCCATCTTCAAGAACAAAAATAAGTGTGCTTAGGAGCTTGAAATTAGAATAAGCTTTGCATGTTCAATGACGCACATTGCTGACTTAACTTAAAACATAAAATGCTTGAACAAAAATGTTTACGTTATAAATGAGCACATAAAACAGATATCAAGTCTGAAAGCCATTTTTAACATAATCACAATTATTTCTAACAGAAACCAACTCACGCCTGCTCATGTTTTTGTAAATCTAGGCTACAGTTTGGATTAATACCAAAATGAGTATTAGAACTTACAAAGAAAAAAACATTTAATACAATGTGATTTTGCAATATCTCTTCTTGCCAACAGTATATGTCTGAAAAAAGACTCACATGTTCATAATGCTAAAATGTGCATTTAAATTCCATTGCACTTCATTTTGTAGATAATTATATTTAAAATAAAGCTGTAGATGAGTTATAATCAATTATTTTGGAACTAAATAATAGATTCTTATGTCTAGAATTTATAGAACATTTACTATCTGATTTGTATTAAAGGGACAGTAAACACCAGAATACAGGTATTTGTTGTTTAAAAGAAAGATAATCCCTTTATTACCCATTCCCCAATTTTGCATAACCAACACTGTTATAGTAATACACATTATGAGGCCCATTTATCAAGCTCCGTACGGAGCTTGAGGGCCCGTGTTTCTGGCGAGTCTGAAGACTGGCCAGAAACACAAGTTATGGAGCAGCGGACTAAAGACCGCTGCCTCATAACCCTGTCTGCCTGCTCTGATGAGGCGGACAAGAATCGCCACAATTCAACCTGATTGAGTACGATCGGGTTGATTGACACCTCCCTGCTGGCGGCCGATCTGCAGGGGGTGGCACTGCACCAGCAGCTCACAAGAGTACTGGAGTTTTATTTTCATTCACATACATCTATGTATCTATCTATCTATCTATCTATCTATCTATCTATCTATCTATCTATCTATTTATTTGTATTTACCTTGGCTGCAGCTAATGGGCACATTAATAAATATTAGCATTTATTATAAATTCTTTTTTGTTCTTGGCATTTGAAAATTGTCCATTTATCCGTGCTCATATTCTACTTTAATTACGATGCCTTTGCTTTGATAGGAAAAACAGGCTAACATAATGAGAACGCAAAACAAGCATGTAGCTTGTAAGTTAACTGATAAAAGCACAGCGAAGCATATTTCTAGTCACTAAATTGATCTACTTCATACTGTGATAACAGCAAACAAACAAAAAGTGCTGCAGAAATATAACTATCTTTTTTTGAACCTCAAAAATTACTATTTTAAAACAGGTAACATATATTGAGAAACTGGGAAAAAAGCAAAACTGTGTTTTATTTATAGGCTATACTCTATGGGGCATATCTATCTCACAAGAGCTGCTGGTGCAATGCTGAATACGGAGAGCGTATTGCTCTCCGCATTCAGCGATGTCTGTCGGACCTGATCCGCACTGTCGGATCAGGTCCGACAGACACTTGGTAATTCAGCCTCTTTACCTCTGTGATTACCTTGTATCTATGCTTCTGCAAACTTCCCCCTTAGTTCAGTTCTTTTGACAGACTTGCATTTTAGCCAATCAGTGCGCACTCCAGGGTAACTTCACGTGCATGAGCTCAATGTTATCTATATGAAAAACATGAACTAATGCCCTCTAGTGGTCAAAATGCATTCAGATTAGAGGCAGTCTTCAGGGTCTAAGAAATTAGCATATGAACCTCCTAGGTTTAGCTTTCAACTAAGAATACCAAGAGAACAAAGCAAAATTGGTGATAAAAGTAAATTGGAAAGTTGTTTAAAATTACATTCCCTATTTAAATCATGAAAGTTTTTTTTGGACTTGACTGTCCCTTTAATCATTTGTAGTATATTATTTCTACAAATTATTTTGTTCATTACTTTAATTAACCTATTGGAAGGGGTTAGATTCTTTATGATCTGCTAAATGTACTATTATTTGTAAGTCATTACTATAATACATTTCTTCCATTAACAATGAATTTTTCTAATTATTTTTCACTTAATCTTCTATCTACAATTCAATGTCTTCCGGACAAGAATTTTAATTTATGTTGTTGAAGCAACCTCAGTTATTTTATATTCAGAAAATCTTATTCACGTTTGTCTAATTTCCAAGAAGAAAATTATGTACTTAAAATAGAAAGACTAAATAAAGCCTCAAGTGAAAAATCATGTAAAGTGCATGTGGAATGGCATTATAAAAATAACATGATTTGCAATAATCTTCAATCCTGTTATTATATTAGTCACAATGGATACATTTAAAATCTACACTTTTATTAACTATTATTATTAAGTATATTGTATTTACATGTTTGCCTCTTGATTGAAATGATAGGTTATTTAATATTTAAACCATAAATATAAAAGTAATATTAATAATAGTAATAAAAGTAAAAGACTTAAAAGTTTATGAGCGAGTTTTTATAGCTGAGGAAGCATTGGGATTGACCTCATGGGTGTTAATGATCCATTGGTGTGTTGGTGATATTCACCCTGGACTAAATAACTCTTCAGACCATGACAGGTTAAAGAGGGTTCGTTTATTGAAAATCACACTGCAGTGAGGAGAGAATGAATACAAAGTTTTTCTCTGGGGGGGTCAGTCCCCTTCCCAGGTATTTATACATTCCACATCTAGGCTATTACAGTTTATGATTGGCTAGCTAAAAAATGCAAGGGTTGTTACTAGGGATGCACCGATACCGATACTAGTATCGGTATCGGTACCGATACCAAGTATTTGCATGAGTACTTGTACTCGTGCAAATGCACCGATACTTAAACCGATACCTCCACTTCCTACCCATATGCTATATTGTGGTGTTTTTTTTCAAACTGCATGTTCCCATTTCATTTTAAACTGGAGTGGAGACTAAACTAAACATTGTTTACTACTGTTCTGACAATACAAATTGCTGTTATTTGTATTATTGTAGGAGAGATCACTGTACCTCGTTCAGACAAACCCCTGAAGTACTGGGCAGTTAATAAACAGATTTCCAGCTCTGGCTAAAATGGCCCAAAAATATCTTTCTGCCCCATGCAGTAGTGTGGAAAGTGAAAGACTGTTCAACTTAGAGTCGAACCTCCATACAAATGTCAGATTGATGTTATATTCAGCCCTACAACCCAATTGTATCACCCCTTTAAATTTTATATTTTATTGTAATATTTTTTATTTATAAACATGTTCAGTGAACTTTTTTATTATTTCATAATGTCTTTTGAATTACAGTCCTTTATAATTATAAAGAAGGAATTTTAAATAATTAGTCTGTATTGTGTTTGGTAAACTGTCACAACATAAAAAAAAAGTATCGGTAATTGGTATCGGCGAGTATTTGAAAACGGTACTTGTACTCAGTCATAAAAAAATGGTATCGGTGCAACCCTAGTTGTTACCAAATATGGTTATAACATAAGTAAAAATTACAGTTAGACAGAATTCTATTCACTAAGTTCTATTCCTCAAAGTAGCTGGTTTAACTGTCTGACCATATATCAAAAAAGTGCAAAGGTCAGGGATGAACTAATGTCTGCTCTTATGTTAACAAAGAGAGTTGTGTAAAAAGCATATCATTCTACAAGCTTACTAATTTATGGTAATCATACACTCACATATATTTGGCCTACCAGGACAGCAAGGCGCTTGAGTAATCTCATACAAGGATAGAAAGGGATTAGATTTAGAAAGAATAAACAGACATACACTAGCTACCATAAAACATACCCCTATTAATTAAGACTGGCCTCTCCTGACTAATAATGCCAGCATACAAATTAACCCATTCAGACCTCACAAAGCATTGCAAAAAACAGTTACAGATATTGCTTATTATTTTCAACAGGTGTCATTTAAAGGACATGGTAACCTATATAATGGACTGAGAGCAGAGGGGGCGCATATACTAAGTACAGAAATAATGGTAGGAATACAAATGTGATGATAAAAATATAGCAGTAACCAAAATCAAACATACAGCGTTTGCCAATATGTGAGTATATATACAGTATGATACTATTCCAAAATAAGATAAGTGTCATGCACTGTTCACAGAGTTCATGGAAAACCACAATGGAAAGGTAATGGCTGCACTCCTCATCACAGATAGATCCGGATGAACTATATAATGAGAGAAAGCAGAGGGGCACCTTATGTGCAGATCAACCAAAGAGATATGGAACAATTGAATAAGATGTCAAATGGGTACTCACATATCAAACAAGCACCCTTATGTTGCATGCTTGGGGGACTCACTTGGATAGCCCCGTATACACCACTTGTTTTTGTTGTTTTTAACAGATTGTTTTTAATAAACAAAGTTTTTTTACTTAAGTCAAGTGGTAGCACCTTATATTTTTCTCAGTTCACTTGAACACCCTTTGGATGCTAATTCTTTCTCCTTCTTATGAACCTGTTGGCTGGGAGCACCTGGAGTGGGTGAGCTGATATATCAGTCCATGTCTGCCAGCACATGAGTGCTTACTGCTTGATTTAAATGTGAGTACCTATTTTGCATTTCTATAATTTGTACCACACCAGTCTGGTCGATCTACACATTAGGCGCCCCTCTGTTTTCTCTCACTTTAGAACACATACGGCTGGGAAAATCTAGTGTGGGTGAGCTGAAACGCCCAAATATATCAGTCTTCTAGCACATAAGGGTGCTTGATTGAAATGTTAGTACCCATTTGGTATCTGATTCAATTGTTTCATATTTTTTTTTTTTTGGTTGATCTGCACATGAGGTGCCCCTCTGCTTTCTCTCTCGTGACATGTTAACTTAATAATGAATCACTTCAATGCGATACAGCATATATATATATATATATATATATATATATATATATATAAAATGCTGACTAAAAAATTAACATGTCTATATAAAAAACAAACGGCTAGATTACGAGTTTTGCGTTAGGGTTAAAAGCAGTGTTGAGAGGTCCCAACGCTGCTTTTTTCCTAACGCTGGTATTACGAGTCTTGCAGGTACAGGTGTACCGTTCACTTTTTTTCCGCGAATCGAACATACCGCAAATCCACTTACGTAAATTGCGTATCCCATATTTTCAATGGGACTTTCATAATGTCGGTATTACGAGTCTTGGAAAAAGTGAGCGGTAGGCCACTTCTGCCCGGTAAGGTGATCTTCAAGGCTGTTAGTGTTAGGTTTTATTAAGGGGGGATTGGATGGGTTTTAGAGTAGGGTTGGGTGTGTGGGTGGTGGGTTTTAATGTTGGGGGGGTATTGTACTTTTTTTTTACAGGTAAAAGAGCTGATTACTCTGTGGCAATGCCCCGCAAAAGGCCCTTTTAAGGGCTATTTGTAATTTAGTATAGGGTAGGGATTTTTATTATTTTGGGGGGATTTTTTATTTTATTAGGGGGATTAGATTAGGTGTAATTAGTTTTAAAAAATTGTAATTATTTTATTATTTTCTGTAATTTAGTGTTTTTTTTCGTAATTTAGATAATTGTATTTAATTGTATTTAATTGTAGTTAGTTTAGGGAATTAATTTAATTATAGTGTAGTGTTAGATGTAATTGAAACTTAGGTTTATATTTATTTTACAGGTAATTTTGTCTTTATTTTAGCTAGGTAGCTATTAAATATTTAATAACTATTTAATAACTATTGTACCTAGTTAAAATAAATACAAAGTTGCCTGTAAAATAAAAATAAACCCTAAGCTAGCTACAATGTAACTATTAGTTATATTGTAGCTAGCTTTGGGTTTATTTTATAGGTAAGTATTTAGTTTTAAATAGGAATAATTTAGTTAATTAAAGTTATTTTATTTAGATTATTTTAAATTATATTTAAGTTAGGGGGGTGTTAGGGTTAGACCTAGGTTTAGGGGTTAATATATTTATTATAGTGGCGGCGACGTTGGTGGCGGCAGATTAGGGGTTAATAAGTGTAGTTAGGTGGCGGCGACATTGGGGGTGGCAGATTAGGGGTTAATAAATATAATGTAGGGTTCGGCGATGTTGGGGGCAGCAGATTAGGGGTTCATAAGTATAATGTAGGTTGCGGCGGTGTCCGGAGCGGCAGATTAGGGGTTCATAATATAAAGCAGGTGTCGGCGATGTCGGGGGCGGCCGATTATGGGTTAATAAGTGTAAGATTAGGGGTGTTTAGACTCAGGGTTCATGTTAGGGTGTTAGGTGTAGACATAACAAGTATTTCCCCATAGGAATCAATGGGGCTGCGTTAGGAGCTGAACGCTGCTTTTTTTTAGTTTTTTTTTTCAGCCGAATCTGCCCCATTGATTCCTATGGGCAAATCATGCATGAGCACGTTTAGCGAGCTCACCGCTACCGTAAGCAGCGCTGGTATTGAGGTGAGATGTGGAGCAAAATTTTGCTCTTCGCTCACTTTTCTGCGGCTAACGCCGGGTTTGTAAAACCCCGTAATACCAGCGTTGTCTGTAGGTGAGCGGTGAGCTGAAACTGCTCGTTGGCCCCGCAAGCCTTACCGACAAAAACTCGGAATCTAGCCAAAAGATATTTCTTCAGCACCCACATCCTATTGTAAAGGAACATCCCATCAAAATGCTTGTCCCAGGACGTACAAGGGATTATGCACTGGTCATCAGCAGGCAGGGACTTAATTTCACTCCTCATTTTTATGAAGTTAACTATGAAATATTGCATGATTGTGATGAAATCCCATGATATCACAGTAAAGAAAAATAATACCTCAACATTAATGATCCTGATTGGCTGCTGTTTTTTTTCACCATGTAGGTTACAGTAAAAGAAATAAATGAAGGGTAACTTCTCACAAAGCATTTACTCTGAAGAGTATAAGACAATTTGAGGTAAAACATTTTAATTTTTTAAATAGAGATGTTCATGTGATATTTTCTAGTCATCTTTTTACAGATAGGCTGTATTACATAATTTCTAGTGATTTAGCAAAGGCTAAAGTCTCTCTGTTTTGTCATATAATTCCCCCTAAACACGGATGACTATATTTCCTACTGTGTACAAAGGATGGTAATATGAGATATTTTTAGATAATTCTGACCATTGTTTATAAGTTAAACCTACCAAGAAATGGAAAAGTGAATTAAAAAAAATATAAAAATAATTATAAAAATGAAAGGAATGAAAATAAACTTTCAAACTATAATATGCATTTGTGTCCTTGGTCTTGACATGGAGAGACCCATACACAGGTGTCTGCATTCAGTAATAATAAAACTGATTTGAGTTCAGTCCTCATTTCAACCTCCATCTGTTCAAAAGTATTTTCACAGTTATTCTAAAAATCTCATGTGAAAGACGAAAAAGAAAATGCTTTCCTTTCTGCCAAGGATACATTTCAATCTTGCTTTTTGTCATGAAACCAATAATAGAAAACAATATATATAACTTTATCAATATAATGACAAAATATAAAGGACTAGATTACAAGTGAGACAGTATTTTTTTATTCCGCTAGACCCCAAGTTGAATGTAAACTGTTTTCGCTCTAGTGGTCACCTGACTAGCACAAAAATCTGAAGTTTGAATATCGCGTGCACATTCACATATTCCCCCATAGAAGTCAATCGAGAAAAAAAGGGGAAAAAGCCCACTCTCACGCAAGCATGATCACATATTCTCAGTTGCGCTAACCCGACATGAAAATATGAATATTTCATATTCCAATGTTCTTTACATAACATAAAATGTTCTATTTATTTATAAATAGATATTTTCACGTACTGTATATCTGAAGTTTTTGGCACAAATATATATGTATATATATATATATATATATATATATATATATATATATATATATATATATACAGTATATACAGTGGCGTATTTAGGTTTTGTGCTGCCCTAGGCACTCAAAATTCTGTTACCCCCTAACCCCCCACCCACCTAGGTTTAGGCTGTTTTATGGCCATAATATTTTTCAGTCAGGGTATAAAGTGACTTTCAATAAACCTGCATACACTCAGGTCAAATATCTATATATGTGTCTGTCTATATATACTGTGTGTGTACTGTATATATGTATATATGTATATATACATATTAATGTGTGTCTGTAAAGATTCAGATAAAGCAAAGCATTTTTAAATGTACTTTTGTTATCAAATTTACTTTGTTCTCTTGGTATACATTGTTGAAAAGCTGGTGGCCATATAGTGCTCCAGACACATGCACACTCCTCAACCTACCTACCTGCATTTTTTTTTACAAAGAATACCAATACAATGGAGTACAATTGAAAAGAGATGTATGCGGTTATGTTTTCTTAGATGAATGTGGGGTGGAGATATGATATGGCATTGTGTGTTTGGAGTATACTGGTGGGTACACATCTATATATTATAGTCACAAGGAAATGAAAGGGTTTGAAATTTATTTTTTTTTGCAAAGTAGATATCAACTGAGCACTTATTTGCAAAATATCTGCATGAATGTGCATTTAAACTTCAATTTTGTTTGTAGATTTTGTGTTGCTTTTTAGATTATGGACAAAAACTCCTTATGCATTTTAAATACCCTCTTAAATACCCTCTTCAAAATGCACCCCAAAAAAAAATACATTAATTTTCCTTTAAAAGACAAAATACTCATTACTAGAATTCTGGCTGCTCAAATATTACTTTTTAATTATTTCTCTGTGTCTGACAGTTATTACAATGAGCCCAGATGTGCCATTATATCCTCCAGTGTCTGGCAGGTGATAAGAACCCCATGTCCTGGCAGCAGCAGCACTAGCTGGTGTATAGTACAGTCTGCAGCTATAGGCTGAGGGCAGCAGTCTCCACCAGTGTCTGGCAGGTGATAAGAACCCCATGTCCTGGCAGCAGCAGCACTAGCTGGTGTATAGTACAGTCTGCAGCTATAGGCTGAGGGCAGCGGTCTCCACCAGTGTCTGGCAGGTGATCAGAGCCCCATGTCTTGGCAGCAGCAGCAGCACTAGCTGGTGTATAGTACAGTCTGCAGCTATAGGCTGAGGGCAGCGGTCTCCACCAGTGTCTGGCAGGTGATAAAAGCCCCATGTCCTGGCAGCAGCAGCAATAGCTGGTGTATAGTACAGTCTGCAGCTATAGGCTGAGGGCAGTGGTCTCCACCAGTGTCTGGCAGGTGATCAGAGCCCCATGTCCTGGCAGCAGCAGCACTAGCTGGTGTATAGTACAGTCTGCAGCTATAGGCCGAGGGCAGCGGTCTCCACCAGTGTCTGGCAGGTGATAAAAGCCCCATGTCCTGGCAGCAGCAGCACTAGCTGGTGTATAGTACAGTCTGCAGCTATAGGCTGAGGGCAGCGGTCTCCACCAGTGTCTGGCAGGTGATCAGAGCCCCATGTCCTGGCAGCAGCAGCACTAGCTGGTGTATAGTACAGTCTGCAGCTATAGGCTGAGGGCAGCAGTCTCCACCAGTGTCTGGCAGGTGATCAGAGCCCCATGTCTTGGCAGCAGCAGCAGCACTAGCTGGTGTATAGTACAGTCTGCAGCTATAGGCTGAGGGCAGCGGTCTCCACCAGTGTCTGGCAGGTGATAAAAGCCCCATGTCCTGGCAATAGCAGCAATAGCTGGTGTATAGTACAGTCTGCAGCTATAGGCTGAGGGCAGCGGTCTCCACCAGTGTCTGGCAGGTGATCAGAACCCCATGTCTTGGCAGCAGCAGCAGCACTAGCTGGTGTATAGTACAGTCTGCAGCTATAGGCTGAGGGCAGCTGTCTCCACCAGTGTCTGGCAGGTGATCAGAACCCCATGTCCTGGAAGCAGCAGCACTAGCTGGTGTATAGTACAGTCTGCAGCTATAGGCTGAGGGCAGCGGTCTCCACCAGTGTCTGGCAGGTGATCAGAACCCCATGTCCTGGAAGCAGCAGCACTAGCTGGTGTATAGTACAGTCTGCAGCTATAGGCTGAGGGCAGCGGTCTCCACCAGTGTCTGGCAGGTGATCAGAACCCCATGTCCTGGCAGCAGCAGCAGCACTAGCTGGTGTATAGTACAGTCTGCAGCTATAGGCTGAGGGCAGCGGTCTCCACCAGTGTCTGGCAGGTGATCAGAACCCCATGTCTTGGCAGCAGCAGCAGCACTAGCTGGTGTATAGTACAGTCTGCAGCTATAGGCTGAGGGCAGCAGTCTCCACCATTGTCTGGCAGGTGAACTGAGCTGCATACCCTGTACTGCGTTCAGGGCTCCCTAGATGTGCCCAGGGGGGTATAATTAAGGGGTATCTGCAGTACCACAGTGAGGGCATGGCTGAGCAGACTAGTGATGGACATTTATGGGTGTTGTGGAGGCAAATAATGTTTGGAAAATCCACTAGCCTGGAGGAGCAGCCGGACAGAAATCACAATTTGGGACGATCCTTTAAAATGTTGGCTGGTGGGTTGCTCTGGCTTTTTGTAAGTAAGTAACTTGTTTGACTTACCGGCCAGATATGAAGACTTTGTTTTTCCCGCACTCTCTAGCTGCTCTTGTCTTGTGCACAGTGCCTGGCTCAGCTGGATCCTCCATCTGCCTCTCCAGTGTACGGTGATGTTCGTTGTGCTGTATAGGAACGTGACCTGGCTGGAACTCGACGAGGAGCGAATACCACTGCAGCATTGGGTACATAGTAGTGCTGCGTGTAGAGCCGGCACGTGTGGTGGGTTCTGAGAGCATGGGGAGGTGGACGCGCTGTGCATATTATTACTCAGTACGCACTAATTCTCAAAATAAAAAACAAAGGCCAAAACAGATAGTAAATATAAATATATAAAAAAGTTTGTTTTTTTCTAACACCAGAGATCTCATATTTTTGAGCCCTTGTAAGTTTTTTGTGCAATATTTTTTCGAATTATTTTTTATTAGAAAGTGTTATTATGAGTGTAAGCGTACTTTGTAGTGTATTTTTGATTTGTTTTGTGCAACTTTTTATTTTCGAGAAACAGTTAAACAGAGCTCTGAGATAGCGGTAATTATTCTAGCGTAAATTAAAATTTGCGCCCAAGCGATCGCGTTTACTTTCAACTTGTAATACGAGCGGTTAGCCTGATGAGCACAAACCCTCACGATATACCCCTTATCGCTTGGCTGCAAACAATTGCTCTCCACTTGTAATCCAGCCCATTGAAATATAAGTGTAAATGTTGGGCATGTATGAATTTGTTTGTAAAGAAGTGAATGCCTTTTATGTTGATTGAACTAAAGTCTTCTGCCATCGACAATGACAATAAAACAAGGCTGTTATTATATGAATGGGGTCATCCAATTTATTTGTAATCTAGTGTTATGGAAAATATGTGATAATAGAAATAAAAAAACAAAAAACAAAAAAAACGAACATATAAAAGCTTGTCATGGAATATGAATGATTTGCAATAATTATATTTATTGTTATTGTATTTTATTCTTGCTTACATATAGATATACTTTTTGATCCCACACAAATTGATAAAGATCATGGTAAAATGGTTGGTTGAATGATCAGATTAGATTTTGATGTTTTTTTTCTTAGTTTTTTATTAAGATTTCGAAGAGATGTACAATACATATACGCTCAAAGAAATTAACAATTTACAACAGAAATAAGTATAGGTGATCAGTATGCACTTATCATTAACACTAAACATTCAATAGCAAACACTACACAATTAAGTAAACACAGAGGGGCATATCTATCAAGCTCTGAATGGAGCTTGAGACTCGTGTTTCTGGCGAGCCTGCAGGCCTGTTTGCAGATGATACAAAAATTTGTAACAGAGTGGATGTTCCAGGGGGGTAGACAAAATGAGAAGTGATATACAACAATTGTAGGATTGGACAAACGACTGGGATCTAAAGTTTAACACAGCAAAGTGTAAAATAATGCATTTAGGGAAGAAAAATCCAAATGTTAATTACAGACACTTTACTGACTGTTACAGATGAGGAACAGGACTTGGGAATTATTATTTCAGATGATTTAAAACTTAGTAAACAATGTAGTAATGCAGGGAGTAAGGCTAGCAGAATGCTTGGATGTATTGGTAGATGTATTTGCAGCAGAAATAGTAAGGTTCTTATGCCAGTTTATAGATAATTAGTTAGGCCTCATCTTGAGTATTGTGTGCAGTTCTGGAGGCCATACCTTCAGAAGGATATTAACAAACTTGAATCTGTGCAAAGAAGGGCTACCAAAATGGTACATGGTCTAAAAAATAAAACTTACCAGGATAGGCTCAATGACCTAAATATGTATAACTTAGAGGAGAGAAGGGAAAGAGGTGATATGATCGCAACTTTCAAGTACGTTAAAGGGCTTAGTAAAATTGAGGCTGAGGGCATTTTACATAAAATGGAAAATTCAAGAACACGGGGTCATGATCTCAAGCTGAAGGGTAGTAGACTTAGAAGTAATTTGAGGAAGCACTTATTACAGAAAGAGTGATTGATTTATGGAATAAACTTCCTCAAGAGGTAGTAATGACAAAAACTGTTGGGGACTTTAAAAATGCCTGGGACAAGCATAAGGCTATCCTACGACTAGATAAGTTTATACTGTTAGGTAATATCGGGCAGACTTGCTGGGCCTATGGCTCTTATCTGCCATCAATATCTTTGTTTCGATGTCTATGTTAATTCCTGGGCAGAAATGCTCTGTATAACAACTGTATTACAAAATCCGACTATGTTATCTCTCACTTTCTTTTGAGGTTTGGAATAAATAGACTATAAATTATTTTGAAAGGGACTTCCCTACCAGGAAACTTAAAAGATATCCTTTATTAAAATATTTATCCTTTCCTTATAATAAGGTGCTAGACTGAATGTTTGGATACTTAGGCAAGATATTTTATGTATACATTGTTTTTTTTTTTAGATATATGCTATTTATTGTAGTACTAATACTTATATTGTTACTTTCTATTAAGTATGTTACACATTGCTAGGTATTATATGGCTAGATTGACGATTTGCTGCAGTTATAGCAGAATTTTTGAAAATACATCAAATGAATATATAATTAATGTGTGATGAATACATCATCAATTTCATCTTTTAACCATTTCTATTACATATATGCTATATATTGTATTGACAATATAATAACACGTATGTATAGATATCAATATTAATTTAATTATGGCTATAGTTCATATTTTATTAAAAGCATACATAATGTGATTAAATTAAACTGAAAATGCTGGCATTATTTAGCCATTGGATGGATGGACGGATGGATAGATAGATAGATAGATAGATAGATAGATAGATAGATAGATAGATAGATAGATAGATAGATACAGACAGACAGACAGAACAGTCTACTCATACTTTAAGATAATTTAGTCTTTAATTATTTTTGTTTCACTAAAAAAAAAGATAATCTGACTGGATATGTGCAACTAGAGATGTGCATGGGTGAAAAATTTGGTTTGCTTATATCTTTCGTAAAGAAAAAAAACTTTGTTTTTTGAATATTTGTTACCCATGCTATTCAGTATATGTTTCTTTTTAAACAAAATGAGTACTGAATATTCTTGGAACATTTACATTTATTTCTCTTGTTAAGTGTAGTCAGTCCACGGGTCATCCATTACTTATGGAATATATCTCTTCCTAACAGGAAGCTGCAAGAGGATCACCCAAGCAGAGCTGCTATATAGCTCTGAGGTAATCAGTCACAGCAGACCTGTGACAGTGTGTTTTGACTGTGTTAAAAACGTTAATTATTAAATTGTTATCCGTTTTTGGGTATTAAGGGGTTAATCATCCATTTGCTGGTGGGTGCAATCCTTTGCTAACTTAATACATTTACTGTGAAAAATTGGTTGCTATAACTATTTTGGTTCATTGTTATTTCAACTGTGACAGCTTTTTGTGCTTCTTAAAGGCACAGTAGCGTTTTTTATATTGCTTGTAAATTTATTTAGAAAAGTATTTCCAAGCTTGCTAGTCTCATTGCTAGTCTGTTTAAACATGTCTGACTCAGATGAATCTCTTTGTTCACTATGTTTAAAGGCCAATGTGGAGCCTAATAGAAATTTGTGTACTAATTGCATTGATGTTACTTTAAATAAAAGTCAAACTTTACATGTAAAGAAATTATCACCAGACAACGAGGGGGAAGTTATGCCGACTAACTCTCCTCACGTGTCAGTACCTTCGCCTCCCACTCAGGAGGTGCGTGATTTTGTGGCGCCAAGTACATCAGGGAGGCCCCTACAAATCACTTTGCAAGACATGGCTACTGTTATGACAGAAGTAGTATCTAAATTGCCAGAATTAAGAGGCAAGCGCGATAGCTCTGGGTTAAGGACAGAGCGCGCGGATGAGGTGAGAGCCATGTCAGATACTGCGTCACAGTTTGCAGAACATGAAGACGGAGAGCTTCATTTTGTGGGTGACGGATCTGATCCAGGGAGACTGGATTCAGAGATTTCTAATTTTAAATTTAAGCTTGAAAACCTCCGCATATTGCTAGGGGAGGTATTAGCGGCTCTGAATGATTGTAACACGGTTGCAATTCCAGAAAAATTATGTAGGTTGGATAGATACTATGCGGTACCGGTGTGTACTGACGTGTTTCCTATACCTAAAAGGCTTACAGAGATTATTAGCAAGGAGTGGGATAGACCTGGTGTGCCTTTTTCCCCTCCTCCCATATTTAGGAAAATGTTTCCTATAGACGCCACCACACGAGACTTATGGCAGACGGTCCCTAAGGTGGAGGGAGCAGTTTCTACTTTAGCTAAGCGTACCACTATCCCGGTGGAGGATAGTTGTGCCTTTTCAGATCCAATGGATAAGAAATTAGAGGGTTACCTTAAGAAAATATTTGTTCAACAAGGTTTTATCTTACAGCCCCTTGCATGCATTGCGCCTGTCACTGCTGCGGCGGCATTCTGGTTTGAGTCTCTGGAAGAGGCCATTCGCACAGCTCCATTGGATGAAATTATGAACAAGCTTAAAGCACTTAAGCTAGATAACGCATTTGTTTCTGATGCCGTCGTACATTTAACCAAACTTACAGCTAAGATCTCCGGATTCGCCATCCAAGCGCGCAGAGCGCTATGGCTTAAATCCTGGTCAGCTGACGTGACTTCTAAATATAAATTGCTTAATATTCCTTTCAAAGGGCAGACCTTATTCGGGCCCGGCTTGAAAGAAATTATAGCTGACATTACGGGAGGTAAGGGCCATGCTCTACCTCAGGACAGGGCCAAATCAAAGGCCAAACAGTCTAATTTTCGTGCCTTTCGTAACTTCAAGGCAGGAGCAGCATCAACTTCCTCCGCTCCAAAACAGGAAGGAGCTGTTGCTCGTTACAGGCAGGGCTGGAAAGTTAACCAGTCCTGGAACAAGGGCAAGCAGGCCAAGAAACCTGCTGCTGCCCCTAAGACAGCATGAAGAGAGGGCCCCCTATCCGGAAACAGATCTAGTGGGGGGCAGACTTTCTCTCTTCGCCCAGGCTTGGGCAAGAGATGTCCAGGATCCCTGGGCGTTGGAGATCATATCTCAGGGATATCTCCTGGACTTCAAAACTTCTCCTCCACGAGGGAGATTTCATCTTTCAAGGTTATCAGTAAACCAAATAAAGAAAGAGGCGTTTCTACGCTGTGTACAAGACCTCTTACTAATGGGGGTGATCCACCCAGTTCCGCGGACGGAACACAGGCAAGGATTCTATTCAAATCTATTTGTGGTTCCCAAGAAAGAGGGAACCTTGAGACCAATCTTGGACTTAAAAATCCTAAACAAATTCCTAAGAGTTCCATCATTCAAAATGGAAACTATTCGAACCATCCTTCCCATGATCCAAGAGGGTCAGTACATGACCACAGTGGACTTAAAGGATGCCTACCTTCACATACCGATTCACAAGGATCATTATCGGTACCTAAGATTTGCTTTCCTAGACAGGCATTACCAGTTTGTAGCTCATCCCTTCGGATTAGCTACGGCTCCAAGAATCTTTACAAAAGTTCTGGGCTCACTTCTGGTGGTACTAAGACCGCGAGGCATAGCGGTGACTCCGTACCTAGACGACATTCTGATACAAGCGTCAAGTTTTCAAACGGCCAAGTCTCATACAGAGATAGTTCTGGCATTTCTGAGGTTGCATGGGTGGAAGGTGAACGTGGAAAAGAGTTCTCTATTACCACTTACAAGGGTTCCCTTTCTAGGGACTCATAGATTCTGTAGAGATGAAAATGTACCTGACGGAGGCCAGGTTATCAAAACTTCTAAATGCTTGCCGTGTCCTTCATTCCATTCCACACCCGTCAGTAGCTCAGTGCATGGAAGTAATCGGCTTAATGGTAGCGGCAATGGACATAGTACCATTTGCGCGCCTGCATCTCAGACCGCTGCAATTGTGCATGCTAAGTCAGTGGAATGGGGATTACTCAGATTTGTCCCCCCTGCTAAATCTGGATCAAGAGACCAGAGATTCTCTTCAATGGTGGCTTTCTCGGCCACATCTGTCCAAGGGGATGACCTTTCGCAGGCCAGATTGGACGATTGTAACAACAGACGCCAGCCTCCTAGGCTGGGGCGCAGTCTGGAACTCCCTGAAGGCTCAGGGACTATGGACTCAGGAGGAGAAACTCCTCCCAATAAATATTCTGGAATTAAGAGCAATATTCAATGCTCTCCTAGCTTGGCCTCAGTTAGCAACTCTGAGGTTCATCAGATTTCAGTCGGACAACATCACGACTGTGGCTTACATCAACCATCAAGGGGGAACCAGAAGTTCCCTAGCGATGTTGGAAGTCTCAAAGATAATTCGCTGGGCAGAGTCTCACTCTTGCCACCTGTCAGCGATTTACATCCCAGGCGTGGAGAACTGGGAGGCGGATTTTCTAAGTCGCCAGACTTTTCATCCGGGGGAGTGGGAACTTCATCCGGAGGTCTTTGCTCAACTGATTCTTCGTTGGGGCAAACCAGATCTGGATCTCATGGCATCTCATCAGAACGCCAAGCTTCCTTGTTACGGATCCAGGTCCAGGGACCCGGGAGCGGTGCTGATAGATGCTCTGACAGCCCCTTTGGTCTTCAACATGGCTTATGTGTTTCCACCATTTCCGATGCTTCCTCGTTTGATTACCAAGATCAAACAGGAGAGAGCTTCGGTGATTCTGATAGCGCCTGCGTGGCCACGCAGGACCTGGTATGCAGACCTAGTGGACATGTCGTCCTGCCCACCATGGTCTCTGCCTCTGAGACAGGACCTTCTAATTCAGGGTCCTTTCAACCATCCAAATCTAATTTCTCTGAGGCTGACTGCATGGAGATTGAACGCTTGATTCTATCAAAGCGTGGCTTCTCGGAGTCGGTTATTGATACCTTAATACAGGCTAGGAAGCCTGTTACCAGAAGAATTTACCATAAGATATGGCGTAAATATTTATATTGGTGCGAATCCAAGAGTTACTCATGGATTAAGGTTAGGATTCCTAGGATATTGTCTTTTCTACAAGAGGGTTTAGAAAAGGGCTTATCTGCTAGTTCGTTAAAGGGACAGATTTCTGGTCTGTCTATTCTTCTACACAAACGTCTGGCAGAAGTTCCAGACGTTCAGGCTTTTTGTCAGGCTTTAGCTAGGATTAAGCCTGTGTTTAAGACTGTTGCTCCGCCGTGGAGCTTAAACTAAGTTCTTAACGTTCTTCAAGGCGTTCCATTTGAACCCCTTCATTCCATTGATATCAAGCTGTTATCCTGGAAGGTTCTGTTTTTGATGGCTATTTCCTCGGCTCGAAGAGTCTCTGAGTTATCTGCCTTATATTGTGATTCTCCTTATCTGATTTTTCATTCAGACAAGGTAATTCTGCGTACTAAACCTGGGTTCTTACCTAAGGTAGTTACTAACAGGAATATCAATCAAGAGATTGTTGTTCCATCACTGTGTCCTAACCCTTCTTCAAAGAAGGAACGACTTTTGCATAATCTGGACGTAGTTCGTGCCCTGAAGTTCTATTTGCAGGCAACTAAAGATTTTCGTCAAACTTCTTCCCTGTTTGTCGTTTACTCTGGACAGAGAAGAGGTCAAAAGGCTTTGGCTATCTCTCTCTCTTTTTGGCTTCGTAGCATAATACGTTTAGCCTATGAGACTGCTGGACAGCAGCCTCCTGAAAGGATTACAGCTCATTCTACTAGAGCTGTGGCTTCCACCTGGGCCTTTAAAAATGAGGCCTCTGTTGAACAGATTTGCAAGGCTGCAACTTGGTCTTCACTTCACATTTTTTCAAAATTTTACAAATTTGACACTTTTGCTTCTTCGGAGGCTATTTTTGGGAGAAAGGTGCTTCAGGCAGTGGTTCCTTCTGTTTAAGGTTCCTGCCTTGTCCCTCCCTTCATCCGTGTACTTTAGCTTTGGTATTGGTATTCCATAAGTAATGGATGACCCGTGGACTGACTACACTTAACAAGAGAAAACATAATTTATGCTTACCTGATAAATTTATTTCTCTTGTAGTGTAGTCAGTCCACGGCCCGCCCTGTCTTTAAGGCAGATCTAAATTTTAATTAAACTCCAGTCACCGCTGCACCCTATGGTTTCTCCTTTCTCGTCTGGTTTTGGTCGAATGACTGAATATGACATGTGAGGGGAGGAGCTATATAGCAGCTCTGCTTGGGTGATCCTCTTGCAGCTTCCTGTTAGGAAGAGATATATTCCATAAGTAATGGATGACCCGTGGACTGACTACACTACAAGAGAAATAAATTTATCAGGTAAGCATAAATTATGTTTTTCATAAAAGTAATGTAAATGTTCCTTTGCTATAGTTGAAAAAGTTTACCTGTAGCGTTACTTACTTTTAGCGAGCTGGAGAGCCCCAGAGCACTATAGGTAAGTATCACTCTGTGGAGCTACGCTAATCCCGACCCTTCTTCACAGAGTCCAGGGCCACACTAATAGAAGGTTTTGTGCTTTCTAAGCCTCCTATTAGCATGGCCTGGCAGTCTGCAAATAAGCGTTAGATTACTGTGTCTTTCCAGTGCTATATGTATTTTTAGCCCCTCAGGTAATTTAAAGGAAACAGTTATTTCCTTTATTTTATAAAAATGGTATTTATTGTGATTAAATTAAATTAGAAACTCTTGCATTATTATAAATAGAAAGATAGACAGATGATAGATAGATAGATAGATAGATAGATAGATAGATAGATAGATAGATAGATAGATAGATAGATAGATAGATAGATAGATAGATAGATAGATAGGTAGACAGATAGATAGATATAGACAGACAGCATAGTATGAATAAAACTAACAAAAACACCTAAACTATTTACTTTCAAGTACAAAAGTGCAATGTTATTGTCTCAGGTGCATTGAGAGGGTATGTCATTTACTATTGCAAGCATCTTGTCATTTCATTCCAGTGCTGTCAAAATCAATTATCTTGGCTATGGATGATGTCTGTTACTTTATCTGACCAGAAGTAAGTGAAATGAATGATATGAGTGACTTATACAATAATACAAAACCTCAAAGTCAGCATGTTGATTACAACACTATTGTGTCTAGGTGAAGGCTTTTTTCTCTAAAAAAACAATAAAGCTACATTACATCTGCTTCACAGTCCTTATTGCTTTTCTCAAATATAGAATGTGTCAATATAGTTTTTGACAAAACAATGCCAGTATCTTTGGATGAGAAACATATATATTCTTTATCGTCACATACTTTCTGTTATTTTATCATTTATTCAGTAGTTTTTTTTTCTGTTTTTCAACATGTAAAATATATTGTAATCATGTTTCATCTCTCTTATATATACTTTTTTATAAAAATTTTATTCCAATAATTCTTGAATTCTATATTAGCAGCAAAGCAATAAGCAGATTATAAGGAATAACAATTATCATGAAAATAAACAAATCATATAATAAGATGTTTTAAGAATATAAAAACTGATCTGATTGCTTTAAATAATGAGTTAAGATAAATATTTTTTTTTAATTTGACATCATAGCATTCAATAGGGTAACTTTTTTTCAGCACTTTTTGGATGACATCCTATAAGAAATTACCCTTTTTATTTCCTCATTCAACCTCTTCAAAATTATTTTATTATGAATTATGAAATAGATCTAATGACTTAATAATAACTAAATGGTCATCCCATTATTATACATGAACATATTCACTACAATAATTATTGTATTGTAAAATACATTTGCATTTTTCTATGAATCAATAAAATTAGTATTTTTCCGGGAATCAACAATGAAGTTGTTACACAAGTTTAGTAATCCTATTTTTTCACCTATGTAGTTGCATTACAAATAGTTTACTTTATCCATTAAATATTAAATTCCAAGCAAATATGGTACCCCTAAATTACTTTGCCATACAGGCTTTTTTCAAAGGGCTCAGCATTGTTGTTAAACATCAAGTAATATATTATAAAACTGTCAACACTTTACAAATCTTGTATCTACAAAATGTACTATAAAATGTTAGGGTGAAATGTATTGATTATTCCTCAATTAATCTTTGCAAAAGATAATACTCTAATGCTAATTAACATGATGTCAAAAAATTTACAAGCATCAAAATATGGCTTATTATAAATTAAAGAAGTTTTTAATAATAATAATTCTGCTCCATGATTTTGTGTTTTATTACAATTATTTATTTATTTATTTTCCAAGGTATGGATTCCATAGTTAGGGACAATTTTCTCCACAAGGTCTCTGGTAGGCATTTGATTTCTGACAAACTAAAGATAAAATGGTGCTGGCAATATTGACAGTTAGTGGAAGAAATCCCAGTACAGGATTATTTGGTAAGGACAAAGTTACAGCAATCAAAGTGGGTTTTTAGAGTTGCCACCTTTGGCACACATACTTTGGAACAGTATGGCTGTTCAGGGGCACACTGTATGTTCCTCCCTGTAGTATGGCTGTTCAGGGGCACACTACATGTTTCTTCCTGCATACCCTGCAGCATGTGTAACTCAATTGTCTAGGAAAACATGGCTTAGGTGGCAAGCTAAGTAGGTTTGCACATTGCATATCACATATTTTCTCCACAAGGTACTATGGTAGGCATTTGATTTCTGACAAACTAAAGATAAAATGGTACTGGCAATATTGACAGTTAGTGGAAGAAATCCCAGTACAGGATTATTTGGTAAGGAGAATGTTACAGCAATCAAAGTGGGTTTTTAGAGTTGTCACCTTTGCCATGTTTTCCTAAACAGTTATCAGTTACACATGCTGCAAAGCTGCAAAATCGCCAGATACATAAGGCATTTGTGTAGTCAAATCATTTAACCAATGGTTCATTTTATTTTTTTTCAAACTGCTCTACTCATTATAGGTATGTTTGCAATAGTTAACATTACATAGAAAAAAAATAAACTTAATAATGACCCAAAAAGTGATAAAAACTGTGACATCAGCTCTTTTGCCGCCCATTAAAAAATAAAAAAGCCCTACTCTAAAAAAAAAACAAACAAAAAAAAAAACTAACACTAACCCCAAAAAATGTACTTACCGTTCCTGAAGTCTGAACATCCATCTTCTTCCAGGCGGAGAATAGTCTTACCCAGGCGAATCCATCTTCATACATCACAGGACCATCTTCTGTCTTCTTCCCGGAGGTGCAGAGCGGTCTTCTGTGGCATAGAGCGGTCTACGGCCGTGGCAGTCTTTGGCAACGTGGAGGTCCTCTTCATACGATCGTCTGCTGCACACTGAAGATTGAATGCAAAGTACCCCTTTTATATTGGGGTACCTTGCATTTCTATTGGCTGAAATGTTCAAATGCTGGGCCTCTCTCTGCCGCGATCTTGCTAAAGGTAGCAAGATCGTGCTATTTCTGCATCCCCCATGAGTGTGGCAGTGCAGAAATAGACGGGCAGAGTTACCAATGCAAAGAGGGTCCGTCTGTTGCCCTCTCTGCATTGGACAGTGATGGTGCCGATCGTTGGTGGTGTGGGAGGGTTAGGATGGAGGTGGGTGGGCAGCTCATCGCTGGAAAGGGGTGGTAGCAGGTGGGACCGCTATGCTATGGAAAAAAAATAATTAGAGCGGCAGTAAGGGGGAGGAGGGGGAAGGAGGGAGAGGGGGCTTCTATGGTAGAAAGGGGTGGAAAGGGTGGGAAAGCGATCAGGTGGGAGAGTAATCTATACACTAAAGCTAAAAGTAACCCTACAAGCTACCTAATTGACTCCTTCACTGCTGGGCCTTCTAATTACTAAAAAACAATGCCAAAGCCATATATGTCTGCTATTTCTGAACAAAGGAGATCCCAGAAAAGCATTTACAACCATTTATGCCATGATTGCACTAACTGTTTGAAAATAATTTCAGTGAGAAACCTAAGGTTTGTGAAAAGTTTTTTTTGTATTTGATCGCATTTGGAGGTGAAATGGTGTTATGAAATATACCAAAACGGGCCTAAAACAATACTTTGGGTTGTCTACTAAAAAAAATATACGCCTAGATTTAGAGTTTTGCGTTAGCCGTCAAAACCAGCGTTAGGGGCTACTAACGCTGGTTTTGGGCTACCGCTGGTATTTAGAGTCGTGTAGGTAAGGGTCTAACGCTCACTTTCCAGCCGCAACATTTCCATACCGCAGATCCCCCTACGCCATTTGCGTATCCTATCTTTTCAATGGGATCTTTCTAACGCTGGTATTTAGACAAACAATACAAACGATTTCACATATAGTGCAGAGTCATTGATAGATAGATGCAATTGATGAAATCAATAATTCTGGAAGGCTGCTCCACTCCAAACCGGTGGTAAGTCGGTAAAACTGGAAAATAGAGAGCAGAGAGAGAGAGCGCCTGATAGTGTAATATCGTCAAGGTCAAAACAAGGTACAGGTATAAAAAAATCTCTGCCAAATGGATACTCACAAAGAGCTTGGCACTCGCAAGTAGTGCATGTAGGCGGGCTGACCTTTATACAGTAGTCAGTACACTGAATCTATGGTGGTCGTATCAGAGATCTGTAGTGATAGAAACAGAAAACACAGAGGACCAATGGTGCAATATCGTCTGGAAACGAAATGGACACAGCATAGGATACAGCAAGGTGTATACTCACAATGGAGTTGGCACTCCCAAGTAGTGCATTAAGACAGGCTGACCTTCATACAGCAGTCAGCGCGCTGATGGTTAATAGCTGTAGTTGGTGGCTGTAGCTGTTATCGATCTGGGCTTGTCCTCTGCTCACCGGCGTGTGTATTGAATATTCAGCTATAGCTGGGTTGTTTAGCTGTAGAAAGTGGATCTTTAAGGTATGCTGTGAATACACCCAAAATATGCACCTGTGGCACGTCACAGGCCTCAGGAGACACGGTGCATATCAAATAATAAGCCACTAAAAATGAGTGACTGAAAAATAATTGTAAAGGAAAATATATTTAAAATAAGGAAGTCAGCGAACAAACTGTTGAGTAAAAGTAATAAAAGGGGTTTTTATTTAAGAGCTATAACAACGCGTTTCTCGGCCGATAAAAGCTCACTGGCCGTTTCATCAGGTAAGTGTATAGGTATAGCGGGAAAACCACATTTAAAAATACATAGGACGGTCATGATTGGTTAATACATCCACCAATAGCTGACCCAACATATCGTTACATTTAAAATACAATATTTCGCTGACTTCTAAACAAAATCATTTCGTTACATATAATAAAAAAGGGAAAATTGTGTATACATAGAAACAATGTTGAAAAATGTGATTTAAAAGCCACGAACAAAAAACATTTTGTTCTTTAGCTGAATGTTGAGCAACTCGTTATTGTTCTGTTTTAGAGATAGTAAAAAACATAATTTATGCTTACCTGATAAATTCCTTTCTTCTGTTGTGCGATCAGTCCACGGGTCATCATTACTTCTGGGATATAACTCCTCCCCAACAGGAAATGCAAGAGGATTCACCCAGCAGAGCTGATATAGCTCCTCCCCTCTACGTCAGTCCCAGTCATTCGACCAAGAATCAACGAGAAAGGAGAAACCAAGGGTGAAGTGGTGACTGGAGAATAATTTAAAAGATATTTACCTGCCTTAAAAAACAGGGCGGGCCGTGGACTGATCGCACAACAGAAGAAAGGAATTTATCAGGTAAGCATAAATTATGTTTTCTTCTGTTATGTGCGATCAGTCCACGGGTCATCATTACTTCTGGGATACCAATACCAAAGCAAAAGTACACGGATGACGGGAGGGATAGGCAGGCTCATTATACAGAAGGAACCACTGCCTGAAGAACCTTTCTCCCAAAAATAGCCTCCGAAGAAGCAAAAGTGTCAAATTTGTAAAATTTGGAAAAAGTATGAAGCGAAGACCAAGTTGCAGCCTTGCAAATCTGTTCAACAGAGGCCTCATTCTTAAAGGCCCAAGTGGAAGCCACAGCTCTAGTGGAGTGAGCTGTAATTCTTTCAGGAGGCTGCTGTCCAGCAGTCTCATAGGCTAAACGTATTATGCTACGAAGCCAGAAAGAGAGAGAGGTAGCAGAAGCTTTTTGACCTCTCCTCTGTCCAGAATAAACGACAAACAGGGAAGAAGTTTGGCGAAAATTTTTAGTTGCCTGCAAGTAGAACTTGAGGGCACGAACTACATCCAGATTGTGTAGAAGACGTTCCTTCTTTGAAGAAGGATTTGGACACAAGGATGGAACAACAATCACTTGATTGATATTCCTGTTAGTAACTACCTTAGGTAAGAACCCAGGTTTAGTACGCAGAACTACCTTATCTGAGTGAAAAATCAGATAAGGAGAATCACAATGTAATGCTGATAACTCAGAGACTCTTCGAGCCGAGGAAATAGCCATTAAAAACAGAACTTTCCAAGATAACAATTTTATATCAATGGAATGAAGGGGTTCAAATGGAACACCTTGTAAAACGTTAAGAACTAAGTTTAAACTCCATGGCGGAGCAACGGCTTTAAACACAGGCTTGATCCTAGCTAAAGCTTGACAAAAGGCCTGGACGTCTGGATTTTCTGACAGACGCCTGTGAAACAAGATGGACAGAGCTGAAATCTGTCCCTTTAATGAACTAGCCGATAAACCCTTTTCTAAACCTTCTTGTAGAAAAGACAATATCCTAGGGATCCTAACCTTACTCCAGGAGTAACGTTTGGATTCGCACCAGTATAGGTATTTGCGCCATATTTTATGGTAAATCTTTCTGGTAACAGGCTTCCTAGCCTGGATCAGGGTATCAATAACCGACTCAGAAAAACCACGCTTTGATAAAATCAAGCGTTCAATTTCCAAGCAGTCAGTTTCAGAGAAGTTAGATTTTGATGTTTGAATGGACCCTGTGTCAGAAGGTCCTGTCTCAGAGGTAGAGACCAAGGTGGACAGGATGACATGTCCACTAGATCTGCATACCAAGTCCTGCGTGGCCATGCAGGCGCTATTAGAATCACAGATGCTCTCTCTTGTTTGATTTTCGCAATCAATCGAGGAAGCAGCGGGAAGGGTGGAAACACATAAGCCATCCCGAAGTTCCAAGGTGCTGTCAAAGCATCTATCAGAACCGCTCCCGGATCCCTGGATCTGGACCCGTAGTGAGGAAGTTTGGCGTTCTGGTGAGACGCCATGAGATCTATCTCTGGTTTGCCCCAACGTCGAAGTATTTGGGCAAAAATCTCCGGATGAAGTTCCCACTCTCCCGGATGAAAAGTCTGGCGACTCAAGAAATCCGCCTCCCAGTTCTCCACTCCCGGGATGTGGATTGCTGACAGGTGGCAAGAGTGAGACTCTGCCCAGCGAATTATCTTTGATACTTCCATCATTGCTAGGGAGCTTCTTGTCCCTCCCTGATGGTTGATGTAAGCTACAGTCGTGATATTGTCCGACTGAAACCTGATGAACCCCTGAGTTGTTAATTGGGGCCAAGCTAGAAGGGCATTGAGAACTGCCCTCAATTCCAGAATGTTTATTGGAAGGAGACTCTCCTCCTGATTCCATAATCCCTGAGTCTTCAGAGAATTCCAGACAGCGCCCCAACCTAGCAGGCTGGCGTCTGTTGTTACGATTGTCCAGTCTGGCCTGCTGAATGGCATCCCCCTGGACAGGTGTGGCCGATAAAGCCACCATAGAAGAGAATTTCTGGTCTCTTGATTCAGATTCAGGGTAGGGGACAAATCTGAGTAATCCCCATTCCACTGACTTAGCATGCACAATTGCAGCGGTCTGAGGTGTAGGCGTGCAAAAGGTACTATGTCCATTGCCGCTACCATTAAGCCGATCACCTCCATGCATTGAGCTACTGACGGGTGTTGAATGGAATGAAGGACACGGCATGCATCCTGAAGCCTTGTTAACCTGTCTTCTGTCAGGTAAATCTTCATTTCTACAGAATCTATAAGAGTCCCCAAGAATGGAACTCTTGTGAGAGGAAAAAGAGAACTTTTCTTTTCGTTCACTTTCCATCCATGCGACCTTAGAAATGCCAGAACTAACTCTGTATGAGACTTGGCAGTTTGAAAGCTTGAAGCTTGTATTAGAATGTCGTCTAGGTACGGAGCTACCGAAATCCCTCGCGGTCTTAGTACCGCCAGAAGGGCACCCAGAACCTTTGTGAAGATTCTTGGGGCCGTAGCCAATCCGAATGGAAGAGCTACAAACTGGTAGTGCCTGTCTAGGAAGGCAAACCGTAGATACCGTTGATGATCTTTGTGAATCGGTATGTGAAGGTAAGCATCTTTTAAATCCACTGTGGTCATGTACTGACCCTTTTGGATCATAGGTAAGATTGTCCGAATAGTTTCCATTTTGAACGATGGAACTCTTAGGAATTTGTTTAGAATCTTTAAATCTAAGATTGGCCTGAAAGTTCCCTCTTTTTTGGGAACCACAAACAGGTTTGAGTAGAACCCTTGTCCTTGTTCCGACCGCGGAACTGGATGGATCACTCCCATTACTAACAGATCTTGTACACAGCGTAGAAACGCTTCTTTCTTTATCTGGTTTGTTGACAACCTTGACAGATGAAATCTCCCTTTTGGGGGAGATAATTTGAAGTCTAGAAGGTATCCCTGAGATATGATCTCCAGCGCCCAGGGATCCTGAACATCTCTTGCCCAGGCCTGAGCGAAGAGAGAAAGTCTGCCCCCCACTAGATCCGGTCCCGGATCGGGGGCTCTCGGTTCATGCTGTCTTTGGGGCAGCAGCAGGTTTCCTGGCCTGTTTGCCCTTATTCCAGGACTGGTTAGGTTTCCAGCCTTGCCTGTAACGAGCAACAGCTCCTTCCTGTTTTGGTGCAGTGGAGGTTGACGCTGCTCCAGGTTTGAAATTCCGAAAGGGACGAAAATTAGACTGTCTAGCCTTAGCTTTGGCTTTGTCTTGAGGTAGGGCGTGGCCCTTACCTCCTGTAATGTCAGCGATAATTTCTTTCAACCCGGGCCCAAATAAAGACTGCCCCTTGAAAGGTATATTAAGTAACTTAGACTTAGAAGTAACATCAGCTGACCAGGATTTTAGCCACAGTGCTCTACGTGCCTGTATGGCGAATCCAGAATTCTTAGCCGTAAGTTTGGTTAAATGTACTACGGCCTCCGAAATGAATGAATTGGCTAGTTTAAGGACTCTAAGCCTGTCCATAATGTCGTCTAGCGTAGATGAACTAAGGTTCTCTTCCAGAGACTCAATCCAAAATGCTGCCGCAGCCGTAATCGGCGCGATACATGCAAGGGGTTGCAATATAAAACCTTGTTGAACAAACATTTTCTTAAGGTAACCCTCTAATTTTTTATCCATTGGATCTGAAAAAGCACAGCTATCCTCCACCGGGATAGTGGTACGCTTAGCTAAAGTAGAAACTGCTCCCTCCACCTTAGGGACCGTTTGCCATAAGTCCCGAGTAGTGGCGTCTATTGGAAACATCTTTCTAAATATTGGAGGGGGTGAGAACGGCACACCGGGTCTATCCCACTCCTTAGTAACAATTTCAGTTAATCTCTTAGGTATAGGAAAAACGTCAGTACTCGCCGGTACCGCAAAGTATTTATCCAACCTACACATTTTCTCTGGTATTGCAATGGTGTTACAATCATTGAGAGCTGCTAAGACCTCCCCTAGTAATGCACGGAGGTTCTCCAATTTGAATTTAAAATTTGAAATATCTGAATCCAATCTGTTTGGATCAGAACCGTCACCCACAGAATGAAGCTCTCCGTCCTCATGCTCTGCAAGCTGTGACGCAGTATCAGACATGGCCCTAGTATTGTCAGCGCACTCTGTTCTCACCCCAGAGTGATCACGCTTGCCTCTTAGTTCTGGTAATTTAGACAAAACTTCAGTCATAACAGTAGCCATATCATGTAATGTTATCTGTAATGGCCGCCCAGATGTATTAGGCGCCATAATATCACGCACCTCCCGGGCGGGAGATGCAGGTACTGCCGCGTGAGGCGAGTTAGTCGGCATAACTCTCCCCTCGCAGTTTGGTGAAATTTGTTCACATTGTACAGATTGACTTTTATTTAAAGTAGCATCAATACAGTTAGTACATAAATTTCTATTGGGCTCCACCTTGGCATTGGAACAAATGACACAGATATCATTCTCTGGGTCAGACATGTTTAACACACTAGCAATAACTTGCAACCTGGTTATAATCTTTTTTAACAAAAACGTACTGTGCCTCGAAGAGGTACTTAAACGATTAAATGACAGTTGAGATAATGAACTGAAACAGTTATAGCATCAAGTTTAAAATAACACAACTTTTAGCAAAGGTTTGTTCCCATTAGTAAATAACTAAATTTGACATAAAAAATTATAGAGTAACGTTTTTATTCACAGTCAATAAAAAATCTCACAGCTCTGCTGAGAGAATGTACCTCCCTTCAAAGAAGTTTGAAGACCCCTGAGATCTGTCAGTGAACCGGATCATGCAGGAAATATAATAGTAGCTGACTGGAATTTTTTGATGCGTAGCAAAAGAGCGCCAAAAACGGCCCCTCCCTCTCACACACAGCAGTGAGGAGAAACGAAACTGTCACAATTTAAAGCAGACAACTGCCAAGTGGAAAATAATGCCCAAACATTTATTTACTCAGTACCTCAGCAATGTAAACGATTCTACATTCCAGCAAAAACGTTTAACATGACAATATTTATTAAAAGGATTAGTGACCTTTAACAGAGTAGTTCCGGTGAAAAACCATTCCCAGAATACTGAAGTGTATACATACATGTCATTATAACGGTATAGCAGGATTTTTTCATCAATTCCATTCAGAAAATAAAAACTGCTACATACCTCAATGCAGATTCATCTGCCCGCTGTCCCCTGATCTGAAGCCTTTACCTCCCTCAGATGGCCGAGAACAGCAATATGATCTTAACTACTCCGGTTAAAATCATAGTAAAAAACTCTGGTAGATTCTTCTTCAAACTCTGCCAGAGAAGTAATAACACGCTCCGGTGCTATTGTAAAATAACAAACTTTTGATTGAAGTCATAAAAACTAAGTATAATCACCATAGTCCTCTCACACATCCTATCTAGTCGTTGGGTGCAAGAGAATGACTGGGACTGACGTAGAGGGGAGGAGCTATATCAGCTCTGCTGGGTGAATCCTCTTGCATTTCCTGTTGGGGAGGAGTTATATCCCAGAAGTAATGATGACCCGTGGACTGATCGCACATAACAGAAGAAAATTGTAGGGACAAATGAGGCCACATAAACCATAGAAAAAGAACATCCAATTTGTAATTCTACTGTTTTGATAGTAAATTAAAAAAATACCAGGTTTGATAGAGTCTATAAAAGTCGTTATATTAAAACGACTTTTTAATAAGTGTGTTATGTGAGATAGAATTCTTGTACCTTTCATACATGGTATAATATAACTGAATCTATGTGTTATCAAAAAAAATGGTATATATGTATTGTGTTTAATTTGAAAAACATCACATTGCAGAGAAAAATATAATGTATTGTGCCTGTGTAGAGTATGCAGATGATAGTGTAGATAATTTAATAAAATAATATTTATTAGTTAAATGCTGCCAAATCCAAATTAGAATTAAGCCCTGAAGGCCACAGAGTATTCAACTTGTGAATCCAAAAGGTTTCACGTTGTCTTAATTTAATAATTCTGTTGTAATCTGTTGAAGGGGGTATATAGTCTATGGGATAAAATTTGAAAATTTCAGGATTGCCCTGATGTTTGTTAAGGCAATGTTCTGGTATACTATGTTTGATTTTTTTCTTTTTGCAATTTTTGCAATTGCGTAGATTTTCCCCCCCACCTCGTTCTTGCTTTTCTTGAGGTGCGACCCACGTACTGGGCCCCACATATACATTCAAGGACATAAATTACAAAAATGGAATTGCAATTTAAGAATTTTTTGATAGGAAAAATTTCCCCAGTTATTTTTGAGGTAAAATTTTTCATACCAGATGGTATGTATTTGCAAGTATTACAGCCTCTTTTTCCACATTTGTAGACTCCTATATGACTGAGAAAATTTGTGTTATTATTGGAATTTTTGTTGCAAAACATGTGTTTCACTTTTTTACTGGGAGCTAGCTTACTCCTCAGAGTAGGAGCCCTAGTGTAAACGATTTTTGGATAACTATCTACTAAATTTTTTAAAATGGGGTCTCTGAGTATTATTGGCCAATGTTTGTTAAGAATATGTCTTATCTGTTTATAATTGTTATTGTATTGGGTGATAAACAATGGTTTTGCTGAAAAATTATCATTCTCTCTTTTTTTATTATGAGTCTTATTTTTGTTAAGTAAGGTATCCCTATCTAGAGATCTGGCCTTGTCTCTACAGGTTGTCAAAAGGTCATTAGGATAACCTTTGTCAAGGAACCTTTGATAGATGATTTTACTCTGAAGATCAAAGGATTCTAGCGATGAACAATTACGTCGAATTCTTTCGAATTGACTGTAGGGGATGTTTGATAACCAGTTTATATGATGATTACCGATGTAAAAATGAAATCATCATTCTCTCCTCCATTGGGATGTAGCCAGTATGTTGAAATTTACCATAATTTAGTAATCGACGATCTTGAAAAAATATTTCTCTGAAGTCATCAAAAAAGAATTTTTACAAATTACAAGGTGAAAGAAAGGCAGTCTCCTCCCTTGCAGACAACCCCAACATCATCATACGGGATGCTGACAAGGGAGGAGGAATAGTGATACAAGATTTTTGTGATTACTTATCAGAAGCCAAACGGATTCTGAATGATATTAATTACTATAGAGTCCTAAAAACAGACCCCACACCTATTTTTTTAAAAGAATATCATGCTTTGATTGAAAGAGGTTCCAATCTGAATATTCTAAATAAAGACGAAAGAAACTTTCTTAAAGTTATCAACCCAAGTGTAGCACATTATTACCATTTGCCAAAAATCCATAAGGACCAAAAACACCCCCCGGGCCGACCAATAATTGCAGGGATAGACAACTTAACATATAATTTATCGTATTACATTGATCTTTTTTTACAGAAACATGTTGTTGGCCTTAGATCTTACATTAAAGACAGCACTTATCTACTCAATAAAATCAAGGACCTAAAAAATAATGGCGACTTAATATGGATAACCTGTGACGTTAGCTCTCTCTATTCCAACATATCTCACGAATTAGGCTTACAGACAATCATGCTAAAACTAAATGAAGATCACTATATTCCCTACTTTCAAAAAGAATATATTATTGAATGTATTAGATTCATTTTACAACATAATTATTTTATGTTTCAGGATTTATTTTACCTACAAACCAAGGGTACGGCCATGGGCACCAGATTCGCCCCTAGCTTTGCCAACATCTTTATGGGCATTTTTGAGGATATTTACATCTATAATTCCTCAGCTGGGGCGAGTCTGGTGTTCTATGGTCGCTACATAGACGACCTGATTTTCCTATGGCGAGGTGACCTTCCCTCAGCAACACTGTTTGCTGCTTCCCTTAACCAAAATGATTTTGGTTTATTATTCACTGCTGACATAAATAAGCAGACAATAGACTTTTTAGATTTGACACTAAGTTGGGACCAGTTAGGAAATCTTTGTTCAAAAACATTTTTCAAGAAAGTAGACAGCAATAGCTATTTAAATTTCAAAAGTAATCATCATATAAACTGGTTATCAAACATCCCCTACAGTCAATTCGAAAGAATTCGACGTAATTGTTCATCGCTAGAATCCTTTGATCTTCAGAGTAAAATCATCTATCAAAGGTTCCTTGACAAAGGTTATCCTAATGACCTTTTGACAACCTGTAGAGACAAGGCCAGATCTCTAGATAGGGATACCTTACTTAACAAAAATAAGACTCATAATAAAAAAAGAGAGAATGATAATTTTTCAGCAAAACCATTGTTTATCACCCAATACAATAACAATTATAAACAGATAAGACATATTCTTAACAAACATTGGCCAATAATACTCAGAGACCCCATTTTAAAAAATTTAGTAGATAGTTATCCAAAAATCGTTTACACTAGGGCTCCTACTCTGAGGAGTAAGCTAGCTCCCAGTAAAAAAGTGAAACACATGTTTTGCAACAAAAATTCCAATAATAACACAAATTTTCTCAGTCATATAGGAGTCTACAAATGTGGAAAAAGAGGCTGTAATACTTGCAAATACATACCATCTGGTATGAAAAATTTTACCTCAAAAATAACTGGGGAAATTTTTCCTATCAAAAAATTCTTAAATTGCAATTCCATTTTTGTAATTTATGTCCTTGAATGTATATGTGGGGCCCAGTACGTGGGTCGCACCTCAAGAAAAGCAAGAACGAGGTGGGGGGAACATCTACGCAATTGCAAAAATTGCAAAAAGAAAAAAATCAAACATAGTATACCAGAACATTGCCTTAACAAACATCAGGGCAATCCTGAAATTTTCAAATTTTATCCCATAGACTATATACCCCCTTCAACAGATTACAACAGAATTATTAAATTAAGACAACGTGAAACCTTTTGGATTCACAAGTTGAATACTCTGTGGCCTTCAGGGCTTAATTCTAATTTGGATTTGGCAGCATTTAACTAATAAATATTATTTTATTAAATTATCTACACTATCATCTGCATACTCTACACAGGCACAATACATTATATTTTTCTCTGCAATGTGATGTTTTTCAAATTAAACACAATACATATATACCATTTTTTTTGATAACACATAGATTCAGTTATATTATACCATGTATGAAAGGTACAAGAATTCTATCTCACATAACACACTTATTAAAAATTCGTTTTAATATAACGACTTTTATAGACTCTATCAAACCTGGTATTTTTTTAATTTACTATCAAAACAGTAGAATTACAAATTGGATGTTCTTTTTCTATGGTTTATGTGGCCTCATTTGTCCCTACAATTTTTTACTATCTCTAAAACAGAACAATAACGAGTTGCTCAACATTCAGCTAAAGAACAAAATGTTTTTTGTTCGTGGCTTTTAAATCACATTTTTCAACATTGTTTCTATGTATACACAATTTTCCCTTTTTTATTATATGTAACGAAATGATTTTGTTTAGAAGTCAGCGAAATATTGTATTTTAAATGTAACGATATGTTGGGTCAGCTATTGGTGGATGTATTAACCAATCGTTACCGTCCTATGTATTTTTAAATGTGGTTTTCCCGCTATACCTATACACTTACCTGATGAAACGGCCAGTGAGCTTTTATCGGCCGAGAAACGCGTTGTTATAGCTCTTAAATAAAAACCCCTTTTATTACTTTTACTCAACAGTTTGTTCGCTGACTTCCTTATTTTAAATATATTTTCCTTTACAATTATTTTTCAGTCACTCATTTTTAGTGGCTTATTATTTGATATGCACCGTGTCTCCTGAGGCCTGTGACGTGCCGCAGGTGCATATTTTGGGTGTATTCACAGCATACCTTAAAGATCCACTTTCTACAGCTAAACAACCCAGCTATAGCTGAATATTCAATACACACGCCGGTGAGCAGAGGACAAGCCCAGATCGATAACAGCTACAGCCACCAACTACAGCTATTAACCATCAGCGCGCTGACTGCTGTATGAAGGTCAGCCTGTCTTAATGCACTACTTGGGAGTGCCAACTCCATTGTGAGTATACACCTTGCTGTATCCTATGCTGTGTCCATTTCGTTTCCAGACGATATTGCACCATTGGTCCTCTGTGTTTTCTGTTTCTATCACTACAGATCTCTGATACGACCACCATAGATTCAGTGTACTGACTACTGTATAAAGGTCAGCCCGCCTACATGCACTACTTGCGAGTGCCAAGCTCTTTGTGAGTATCCATTTGGCAGAGATTTTTTTATACCTGTACCTTGTTTTGACCTTGACGATATTACACTATCAGGCGCTCTCTCTCTCTGCTCCTTATTTAAGGGGGGTTTGGGTTAGATTAGGGGTATGTGAGTGGTGGGTTGTAATGTTGGCGGGGGTATTGTATGTATTTTTTTACAGGCAAAAGAGGTGTTTTCTTTGGGGAATGCCCCGCAAAAGGCCCTTTTAAGGGCTGGTAAGGTAAAAGAGCTTTTCAATTTTTATTTTAGAATAGGGTAGGTCATTTATTTTATTTTTGGGGGCTTTGTTATTTTATTAGGGGGCTTAGAGTAGGTGTAATTAGCTTAAAATTGTTGTAATATTTTTATAATGTTTGTAAATTATTTTTTTATTTTTTTGTAACTTAGTTCTTTTTTTATATTTTGTACTTTAGTTAGTTTATTTAATTGAATTTAATTGTAGGTATTTTATTTAATTAATTTATTGATAGTGTAGTGTTAGGTTTAATTGTAACTTAGGTTAGGATTTATTTTACAGGTAATTTTGTAATTATTTTAACTAGGTAGCTATTAAATAGTTATTAACTATTTAATAGCTATTATACCTGATTAAAATAAATTCAAAGATGCCTGTAAAATAAATATTAATCCTAAAATAGCTACAATATAATTATTCGTTATATTGTAGCTATATTAGGGTTTATTTTAAAAGGTAAGTATTTAGCTTTAAATAGGAATAATTTATTTAATAAGAAATAATTTATTTCATTAGATTTAAATTATATTTAATTTAGGGGGGTGTTAGTGTTACGGTTATTTTGTAAATATTTTAACTAGGTAGCTATTAAATAGTTATTAACTATTTAATAGCTATTGTACCTAGTTAAAATAAATACAAAGTTGCCTGTAAAATAAATATTAATCCTAAAATAGCTACAATATAATTATTCGTTATATTGTAGCTATATTAGGGTTTATTTTACAGGTAAGTATTTAGCTTTAAATAGGATTAATTTATTTAATAAGAGTTAATTTATTTCGTTAGATAAAAATTATATTTAAGTTAGGGGGGTGTTAGTGTTAGGGTTAGACTTAGCTTTAGGGGTTAATCCATTTATTAGAGTAGCGGCGAGGTCCGGTCACCAGATTAGGGGTTAATAATTGAAGTTAGGTGTCGGCGATGTTAGGGAGGGCAGATTAGGGGTTAATGCTATTTATTATAGGGTTTTTGAGGCAGGAGTGAGGCGGATTAGGGGTTAATAACTTTATTATAGTAGCGGTGAGGTCCGGTCGGCAGATTAGGGGTTAATAATTGTAGGTAGGTGGCGGCCATGTTGGGGGGCGGGCAGATTAGGGGTTAATAATTATAATATAGGGGTCGGCGGTGTTAGGGGCAGCAGATTAGGGGTACATAGGGATAATGTAGGTTGCGGCGGTGTACGGAGCAGCAGATTAGGGGTTAAAAGTGTAATGCAGGTGTCAGCGATAGCCGGGGCGGCAGATTAGGGGTTAATAAGTGTAAGGTTAGGGGTGTTTAGACTCGGGGTACATGTTAGGGTGTTAGGTGCAAACTTAGAAACTGTTTCCCCATAGGAAACAATGGGGCTGCGTTAGGAGCTGAACGCTGCTTTTTTGCAGGTGTTAGGATTTTTTTCAGCTCAAACTGCCCCATTGTTTCCTATGGGGGAATCGTGCACGAGCACGTTTTTTAAGCTGGCCGCGTCCGTAAGAACCGCTGGTATTGAGAGTTGCAGTGGCGGTAAATATGCCTGTACGCTCCCTTTTTGGAGCCTAACGCAGCCATTCTGTGAACTCTAAATACCAGCGATATTTAAAAGGTGCGGGGGAAAAAAAGCATGCGTAGCTAACGCACCCCTTCTAACGCAAAACTCTAAATCTAGCCTATTGTTTTGTAAATATAAAAAAGGCTCTATTTCTATTTAAATGTAGTGATGGCAAAAATGCTAAAAATGCTCTGGTCTTTTGGTTAAGTTTTAGTCTGAAAAGACCAGTCCTTAAGGGGTTTAAGGGACACTAAACCCACATTTTTTCTTTAATGATTCAGATAGAGCATGTAATTTTAAATAACTTTCAATGTTACTCCTATTATCAAATTTTCTTTGTTCTCTTGCTATCTTTTTTTTAAAAAGCAGGAATGTAAAGCTTAAGAGATAGCCCGTTTTTGGATCAGAAACTCGATTATGCTTGCTTATTGATTGCTAAATGTAATCACTAATAAGCAAGCGCTATCCAGGGTACTTTACATAAAATGGGCTGTTTCCTAAGCTTTAAATTCCTGCTTTTTAAATAAAGATAGCAAGAGAACAAAGAAAAATTAATAGTAGGAGTAAATAAGAAAGTTCTTTAAAATTGCATGCTCTTTCTGAATAATGAAAGAAAAAAATGGGTTTAGTATTCCTTTAAGCTTGCACATTTATAGGAAATAAAGGCAGGCTTGTTGTGCCTATGTTTCTTTCTTCTTGTGTTTATAGGTTTAAAATAAAGGCAATATTTAATTAACGTCATAAAAGTAATGTGTCACAAAAGTTAATTATGTTATTTGAATTCAAGATTAAGAAAATGTTGGCAACAATAAATTAAATGGGCATTAAAGCTAAAAGTTAAATCCACATAAAATGCTGAATTATGCATAGTTTAAAAAAAAATGTTTTTTAATTTATTTGTGCTTCCTGTCTGTAGATTTATCGCTACCCCCAAAAAGGCTGGAGTATATTTGTGAAAATGAAAACCCTAAGGGGTCGATTTATCAAAGCCTTTGCAAGCCTTTTGACCCGCTACGACTGCAGGTGCTCACAAGAGAACCTGCAATCTGTATTTAACAAGCAGCGGTCATCAGACCGCTGCTTTTCTAAACTTTTGCCATCTCTAAAGATGACAGCTCCTGTCTGCGCATAATTGGCTGTGCGTGGGCAGGGGGCGGGATTGCACGCAAGCATAAAATAGCGCTCATATGCAATGCTGAATTCTGCCAGGCCCCTGTCTGCTGCAGCTTGATAAATCGACCCCTAATGCCACAAGAGACTGCTTGATTTATACAGGTGTCTGTATTTATACAGGTGTTTCCAGCAAAGGAGATATGATAAACAAGACACTTTTCCAGGGATGTTGCCCTTGACTTCAAAGCAATGCAAATTTTGCTAATCAGATGAAAGTTTTAACCCTGTAACAACCATGTGTGCTAAATTAGGACTGCACTGTTTTAGGAGGCATGTAGGAGGAAGGGAGGGTGTAATCACACAGGCTTGCCACTTGCAGCGATATCAGAGCTATTATAAGCATAAAAAATCCCTTGACGTACAGGGTATGTCAAGTGTGTTAAGGAGTTAAATGCTTTAAAACATATGTTTTGTATGTAGATATTTTAAAATATGGTGCTTTATTTCTGATGTGTATATAAAATAACCATGTTTATTTATCAGCTAATTATTTCACCTGTGCTCCAGTTTAGATATCCTAAAAATATGGCCTGTTAGGGAGGTCTGAGGACCGGTATGAAAACCAGTAGTTTAGACAAACAAAAGTAATGGCGTTCAGCTCTTTTTGTAGCTGGATTTATTTGTGTGAAAATGCACAAGATCTGCACAAATCTAGATCTTTGTGTGCTGCATTTTCACACAAATAAATCCAACTTAAAAAAAAAATTCAAGCACTGCTACCTGCTGCAATGACATTACCTGTGTAGCACCATTACCTTATTTAGCATCATTTACAAAGATGAAGGAAACAAGCAATGTTTAAGTTGTGTATAAGATTTCTAACCTCTAGAATATTTTTTAAAGTCAGAGATAGAGCATAGAATTCTATAAAACTTTCCAATTTATTTCAGTAATAAAATGTGCTTCGTTCTCTTCTTACCACTGTTTGAAGGAGTAGCAATGCATAACTGGGAGCTTGCTGAACACATCAAGTGAGCCAAGAAGCATATATGTGCAGCTGGTAGCTCCCAGTAGTGCATTGCTGCTTCTAAAATTATGTGCGTCATTTTTTTTCAATGCGTCAGCTTGTTTGTGTGCGTTGTTTTTTTTCACATGTTGGCTTGATACATGCGTCATTTTTTTACATGCCTCTGCGTGATTACCATTGTCATTTTTTCTACTTGTTAATGACGTGTATGTCTATGTTTTTACTGTGCTTTGTTTTTTTAAGAGCTTAGTATTATGGGCATGTCTGTGTGATCTCCTTGTTGTCGTATTAGCGCTCATCCAATGCTCTATGGGTTATTAGCATTCATAAATCTGTAGTTTGATTTTTATCATTACCTACCTGTTTAATCTATTATTCATTATGGGGCATATTCATTCTTTTCCCTCTTCTTTTAATATTTGTAGAGATATCCAGTGTAAGGGCGCACCACAGAGACACTCAGTCCAACTTAAAAGTTACTATTCATTTTATTTCGGCACAAGTGTAAAAGCATATAGTCAGGCACGCAGGCCCAGCAGGCTCACAGGTAAAAACATAACACAGGTGTGTCAGATAGTCAAGCAGACATGTTTCGTGAGCATGCTCACTTGTTCACTTGTTCACTTGTGCAGTGAACAAGTGAGCATGCTCACGAAACATGTCTGCTTGACTATCTGACACACCTGTGTTATGTTTTTACCTGTGAGCCTGCTGGGCCTGCGTGCCTGACTATATGCTTTTACACTTGTGCCGAAATAAAATGAATAGTAACTTTTAAGTTGGACTGAGTGTCTCTGTGGTGCGCCCTTACACTGGATATCTTTACACTTGCTTTGTAAGTTGGCAGACTTACTTTTTGGGCTGCATAACAGGACAAACTGAAATTACACCCACTTTCCATTGAGCCGTTTGGAGGACTGATTACTCCACCCCCTGCAGTCATCGCATAGGGAGCGGTGAGTTGAGCGCTACACACACAGAACAATTGTGTACTTTTAATATTTGTACTTCAGTAGCTTGATCCTCTGAACATTTTCCTACTAATATTTACTGTATCTTTTGTAAGCTGGTTGATAAAATCCCCCTGCACAGCTTGGCAAATCATGTACAGATTTTCGTATGCATTCTGATCAGTCTAATGCTGCTCTTGCTTCTCACTGTGAGAGCTTAATCCTATTGGCTGATTGGAACAGCCAATAGGATGAGAGCTGCTCAAATTCTATTGGCTGATTGGGCAGGTAAAAGAGCTAAATGCCCTTTTAAGGGCAATTCCCATACAAATGCCCTTTTCAGGGCAATGGGAAGCTTAGTTTTTTTTAGATAGGCTTTTTATTTGGGGGGTTAGGTGGGTGGTGGTGGCTTTAACTGTTGGGGGGGTGTTTGTATTTTTTTTTCTTCAGGTAAAAGAGCTGATTTCTTTGGGGCAATGCCCAGCAAAAGGCCCTTTTAAGGGTCATTGGTAGTTTATTGTAGGCTATGTTTTTTTTTTTTATTTGGGGGGTCATTTTTATTTTGCTAGGGCTATTAGGTGTAATTCGTTTTTATTTTTGATACTGTGTTTTTTTTGTAACTTAGTGTTTGTTTGTTTTTGTAATTTAGCGTTAATTTATTTTTGTAATTTAGTAATTTTTAATAGTAGATTTAAATTATTTGAGTAGGGTTAGGGTTTTTTATTATGTAATGTAGTTGATTTAATTGCTAGTTTAATGTAATTGTAGTATAATAGTTAGGGTAGGTTAATTAATAGTTTAATATAGTTTATTTTTATTCTAAAGGTAAGTTTTAATTTAGTATACAATAGAGATGTGGCAATTTTAATGTTAAGTTAGCGGGTTGTTAGGTTTAGGGGTTAATAGCTTAATTTAGTTTATGGCAATGTGGGGGGCGGGCAGTTTAGGGGTTAATAGGTTTAGTTAATGGTAGTGATGTGGGAGGCCAGGGGTTTAGGGGTTAATACATTTATTTAGTGGCGGCGGGGTCCGGGAACAGCGGGATAGGGGTTAATAAGTTTATTAAAGTTGCGGCGGGGTCCGGGAGCGGCGTAATAGGGGTTAATAACTTTATTAAAGTTACGGAGGGGTCAGGGAGTGGGCGGAATAGGGCTTAAACATTTTAGTATAGTGGCGGCGTTTAGTGGCAGGATATAAATAAAGTTGGGAAAAAGCCAAATAGTAGTGAGATCGATGACTGTTAGTTAACAACAGTCCGATGCTCATCGCCCAGTACTTGGTGCGCGGCTTTTTGCTGGCTTTTTTTTATAAATATGGAGAGCGTATTCAGGTCCACGGCTGTGATTTTAGGTGATGTTAGTCGAGCGTATTGGTGCTAGCGAATGCAGCATATTTGAGGCTTTGATAAATAACCCCCTTTAGCTAAAAGTTAAATCCACATAAAATGCTTAATTATGCATAGATAAAAAAATGCAATTTAATTTGTCTGTGCTTCCTGTCTGTAGTTTTATCGCTGCTCCCAAAAAGGCTGGAGTAAATTTATGAAAATTAAAACCCTAATTCTACAACATGTTACACAGAGACAGCTTGATTTACACAGGTGCCTATGTGTTTCTGTCCCTAATTGTCTCCAGCAAAGGAGATGAGATAAACAAGACAATTTTTCAGGGATGTTGCCCTTGACTGCAAAACATTGCACATTTTGCTAATCACATGAAAGTATTAACCCCTCAAAAACCATGGGGGTAAGACTGCGCTATTTTAGGATTGTGCTGTTTTAGGAGGCCTGCAGGAGGAAGGGAGGGTGTAATAGCACGGTATGCCACTTGCAGCGAGACATAAGCTATTATAATCAGAAAATACCTTGATGTACAGGGTACGTCATGGTTGTTAAGGAGTTAAATGCTTTAAAACATATGTTTTGTATGTAGATATTTTGAAATATGGTGATTTATTTCTGGTGTGTATATAAAACTTTATTTTCATGTCATTTTAACCAACAGTTAAGTTTAGTGATAATCATCTATATTACCAAGGCACCAGGGGTCAAGTCAAGCGGGAACACATGGAAACTAAATTCCCTCTGGAAAGAAAACAGAAATGCTTCAGTAAACACTGCTGCTGCTGCTGCTGGTGGGAGGAGCTGTAGCATAGTTTGGTTAGAGGGATAGTGAGATCCTCTAGTAATGGGCAGTAACACTTTCTACAATAAGCTAAATGCAAGACTAAATGCAAGACTGTTAGCAGTCCGGCTGTGTGATCACACTGCACTGTGTGGAACACATGGTGCTTACATTTCTGTGTGGCTTGATTGGGGTTATTTAGCTCTCCTCAGGAGAAATAGGACTAATGCAACTTAAGTGGGTGAGACTATGTGACAGAGGAGGCGTCTCAAGCCCAAAGGCAACCATTTAAACCTTCATTGGATTTCATTTGCTTTCATTAACCAAAGTGTATATATTATAGAAATGTAAATACTGTGTGCATGTGTTTAAAAAACAATTGTTTGGGGGTGGAAGTCTTGGTGAGTTCCCACGCTTTTTTATTATAGGACTTGACCCCTGCAAGGCACCATTGAGATATGTGCATTTGTTATTCATTCAGACCACTGTTTTTCTAACCTGTCTTTAGGCCTCCCCAACAGGCCAGGTTTTTAGGATTACCTTGGGTTAGAGCAGGTAAAATAACTGTTTACTAATCAGCTGATTATTTCAACTGTGCTCCATTTAATTTATCCTCAAAATGTGGCCTGTAAGGGAGGTCTGAGGACAGGTTTCAAAAACAGTGGTATAGACAAACGAATGACTAATCTTGCCTCGGGTAGTGGCGTTCAGCTTTTTTTGTAGCTGGATTTATTTGTGTGAAAATGTACAAGATCTGTACAAATCTAGATCTTTGTGTGCTGCACTTTCACACAAATAAATCCAACTTTAAAAAGATTCAAGCACCACTACCTGCTGCAATATTTGTCATTCATTTCTCTAAATGAATGATAAATTCACGGCTAGCACCATTAACTCATTTAGCATCATTTACAAATATGAAAGAAACAAGTTGTCAGCATTAGTACTTTTTTTAAAGGCACAAATAGAGCATAGAATTTTCTAAAACTTTCCAATTTATTTAAATAATAAAATGTGCTTCGTTTTCTTCTTACCACTGTTTTAAGGAGTAGCAATGCAAAACTGGGAGCTAGCTGAACACATCAGGTGAGCCAAGATGCATATATTTGCAACCACCAATCAGCTGATAGCTCCCAGTAGTGCATTGCTGCTTCTAAAATGATGTGCTTCATTTTTTTTTTCATGCGTCAGCTTGTTTGTGTGCATTGTTTTTTTTCACGTGTTGGCTTGATACACAAGTCATTTTTTTACATGCCTCTGCGTGATTACCAGTGTAATTTTTTCCATGTGTTAATGATGTGTATGTGCTGGCTTTTTTAGTGTGCTTTGTTTTTCTCACTTGATTAGTCTAATAGCGGCATGTCTGTGTGATCTCCCTCTTGTCGTATTAGCGCTCATCCAATGCTCTATGGGTTATTAGCATTCATAAAGCCTGCTTTAGCCTCTGGTGAGGGGGTAAGTTTTCATTGCTTCCAAGAGTTGATTTTTTTTGGGTGTAAGATTACTTTATTCTACCTTTAATATAATGTTTAAATTATTATCTGTAGTTTGATTTTTTTTTTGTCATTACCTGCCCATTTAATCTATTATTCATTATGGGGCATATTGATTCTGTTCCCTCTTCTGTTAATATTTCTAACTTCAGTAGCTTGATCCTCTGAACATTTTCCTACTAATATTTAGTGTATCTTTTGTAAGCTGGCTGAAAAAAACCCTGCTCAGCTTGGCAAATCATGTATAGATTTTCCAATGCATTCTGATCAGTCTAATGCTGCTCTTCCTTCTAAAGGTATCTGTCCTTCCTCTGTTTGTACTGCACAGGGGAGTTTTTCAGATTTTACTCCAGGATTTAAAGATTTTGTACACTTTACTACATTTTAGATGTTTGCAGCCATACACCCTCCAAGTAAGAGCAGGGCCAGTGCTAGGAGTTTGGCCACACTGGCGAGGATATATTTTGTTGCCCCCCCCCCGATTACATACCATCCCCCTTGCTTGTTAAAGGGATATGAAACCCAAATTTTAAAATCATGATTTTGATAAAGCATGACATTGTAAGCAACTTTCTAATTAACTCCTATTATCAATTTTCTTCATTCTCTTGGTATCTGTATTTGAAAAGCAGGAATGTAAGCTTAGGAGCCAGCCCATTTTTGGTTCAGCCCCTGGACAGTGCTCCATCGCTTCCATGTCACTGACTGTCTGTCTGTGCATGCACAGTCTCTCAGCATTATGCTGCGCAAGTGAGCTTTACACACTCCCTCCCCTGCAGGGCCAGCTCAAGACATTGTGCTGCCAGATCTCCCCATAGTAAAATTACAGGCTAAGATATTAACCCACTAGCTTCACCACCACCCATACTAAGTCTACAAACAATACTACTTCTATGAAGCATATATCTGAATTATTGCTCCTTCCCTTCTAGCAGAGTGTGAATTATCAGCTTTCACCCTTGATGGTATGCAGTGGCTGATTTAATGCTCAGGGGGCCCTGGTGCAAAAATATTTTTAGCGCCCCCACCCAACACATTCGGCATTTACATAAAAGCATATCACCAACCTTGGTATATGCATTGAAAATATGGTTTACAGCAAAAAATGTATATCTCAATATATATCAGCCAGCAGCTGTCTGGGAATCATGTAGTTACAGGGAGAAAAAAATTGCCAAACCAGACATCTAATAGTATGTACAGTATATTTTTTTTTTTTGTGTTTTAGCAGTGCTGAAGGATTGGGGGCTAAACTAAAGTTGAGTTCCAAAATAGCAGCTGTTATGCAAGTAGCCTGCAAACTGTGTGCTGTTTTCAGTCAAGCAAGACATAAGAAAATCCGTCCCTTCAAAGATAAAGTGATCACAAATCATAACCACCGGCACCCAGACATGTTTATTACAGCAGTTCGCTCTCACACTGTTGCCCTCTTGGCACTGGCAGTGCCAGATATGTGGGTGTTAGGTTTGTGATTTGCAATCACTTTAACTTTTATTTTTTGTTCTCCCTTTACCTGACTCTTGCCCAGCCCTTTTCAACTGTTTGAGCGGCTGAACTTTAAGTGACAGTCAGTACACGCTCCAAAACAAACAGACAATTAACAAAAATCTACTGCTCGTTCTAGTCTAATAGATATACCTAGGGTTGCCAGGTGTCCGCCACAAAAATACCGAACACCCAAGAAAACAACTGCGGGGGGGGGGGGGAGTTTGAGGTGACATTATATATATATATATATAAAATATATATTATATATTTGTGTATATATATATATATATTTTTATATATATAATATATATATATATATATATATATATATATAATATATATATAAAATATATAATATTTATTATATATAATATATATATATATATATATATATATATAATTACTTATAGAATTTGTTGCATCAAGGTCACCAGAGCAAAGGCGCAAATGAAAATAAAGAATAAAGTTCTGTTCCCCAGTAGGTCCCTGCTGGCTGAGGGGTCCGCAACTCACCAGGTCTTACCTGGTCAGTGTCACACACAGTGAAGTGACAGATTGCTGCTGACTGAGTGAACGGCATGCAGACTCAAAAGCACTCAGCAGCCATCTAACAGCACAGCCCGGTCTTCTCAATGACGTGATGTCACGTGCATGGCGTGATCACATGACGTCCGTCCGACAGACTCTCAGTCAGTGCAAGCTGCGCGGTTGTGCCCACCAGGAGTCCGGCTCTAGCTGAGCTAATAGCAGCCAACTAACAGGCTAGATTGGGTGCCGGACTGCTGGTTGGGAGTGGGACACAGCCTGGTAGGGGTAGTGGAACTCTGGGAGGGAACTTTTTAACGGAGGCGGATCATCACAAATAAAATAAAAAAAATTAAAGTACAGACAGTGTGACTGTCTTAGAGAGGCTTGTCCGTTTTTTTTGTATTTGTATTACCGGGCAGCAACTGAAAATACCGGACTGTCCGGTCAAATACCGGACAGCTGGCAACCCTAGATATACCCCCACACTATATATCTTTTTACAGCAGAACGCTCTCGCAGCTCTATCAGGTATTGCAAATATGTGCAGAAAGAGGAGCCGTATGAGAGCGTGGTGCTGTAAAAAAGTAAGTGTCTGCAATACATTTTAGGCTACACAGCTATGTGAATTCTCAAAAAAATAGCACACTGTGACTTGCTTCTTACCTTGCAAGCAGCTAAAAACACATGGCAGGTGCCAGCTATTTAGTGTTATAACGGGCTAACATAAGAGACTTCAAAACCCTTAAACTGAGGCATCCTTTGCACCCAGTAAAATGGAGGACTACGTGTAGGAAAGTTAGCAGAATTAAAGAGCACTTTTTTTTTTACTGTGATCCCAGCCTTATAATAAAGCTTGGGAAGTTAACTGTTCCAGAAACCCGCTTTGGTGAGTTTATTCACACTTGTTTCATGTCCGCATAGCCAGCAGCACTGCATGTTATTTTAAGCACTGCATGGTAATCTTGTCCCATGTCTGCCTTTAACTCACACAACCTGTTGTTATGTAGACCGGTCACTCACAGAGCACTGTGGGAGCTGTAGTACATTTGCTCCCTTTCACTGAGTGCAAGAGGACACCATGGCTACAACTTCCATGACCTCTTCCCCTTGCACTCTCATCTGGCGCTGTGCTGCTTCATGCCCCCCCAGGCAGTGCCGCTGCAGTAGTTCCACCCCAGAGTTAATAATAGCATTACCTCTCACTCCAGCACCACACGCTTCCAGCAGCAGCACACAGTGAAAACATTTTTCACTCACGCTCCTTTGCTAATGCCGTCAGACAGGCAGATACTACCTTGCACAAGCGCCGGCCCTGAGTAAGAGTAAGAAAGTGATTTCTGATAATCCCTTTAACTAGTTTTTTAATTCAAGTAAGTCTAAGGGCCCAATGATCTAAAGGTCTCTGGGCTGGCAAGATTATTAAAGAATTATTGCCAGTACTTGTATTTCCATGGTGGAATGATCTAAAGCCACTTTTTACCTTGAAAATGTGCTAAGGAGCATACACTGGGGTCTAGTTATCAAGCCGTCAACCTCAAATACGCTGGAATTCCGCAGCGTATTTGTGGCGAGGCTGATTCGCCTTAGTTATCAAAGGCTAGAGACTGGCAAAAACAGAATTTATGTTTACCTGATAAATTTCTTTCTCCAACGGTGTGTCCGGTCCACGGCGTCATCCTTACTTGTGGGATATTCTCTTCCCCAACAGGAAATGGCAAAGAGCCCAGCAAAGCTGGTCACATGATCCCTCCTAGGCTCCGCCTACCCCAGTCATTCGACCGACGTTAAGGAGGAATATTAGCATAGGAGAAACCATATGGTACCGTGGTGACTGTAGTTAAAGAAAATAAATTATCAAACCTGATTAAAAAAACCAGGGCGGGCCGTGGACCGGACACACCGTTGGAGAAAGAAATTTATCAGGTAAACATAAATTCTGTTTTCTCCAACATAGGTGTGTCCGGTCCACGGCGTCATCCTTACTTGTGGGAACCAATACCAAAGCTTTAGGACACGGATGAAGGGAGGGAGCAAATCAGGTCACCTAAATGGAAGGCACCACGGCTTGCAAAACCTTTCTCCCAAAAATAGCCTCAGAAGAAGCAAAAGTATCAAACTTGTAAAATTTGGTAAAAGTGTGCAGTGAAGACCAAGTCGCTGCCCTACATATCTGATCAACAGAAGCCTCGTTCTTGAAGGCCCATGTGGAAGCCACAGCCCTAGTGGAATGAGCTGTGATTCTTTCGGGAGGCTGCCGTCCGGCAGTCTCGTAAGCCAATCTGATGATGCTTTTAATCCAAAAAGAGAGAGAGGTAGAAGTTGCTTTTTGACCTCTCCTTTTACCTGAATAAACAACAAACAAGGAAGATGTTTGTCTAAAATCCTTTGTAGCATCTAAATAGAATTTTAGAGCGCGAACAACATCCAAATTGTGCAACAAACGTTCCTTCTTTGAAACTGGTTTCGGACACAGAGAAGGCACGATAATCTCCTGGTTAATGTTTTTGTTAGAAACAACTTTCGGAAGAAAACCAGGTTTAGTACGTAAAACCACCTTATCTGCATGGAACACCAGATAAGGAGGGGAACACTGCAGAGCAGATAATTCTGAAACTCTTCTAGCAGAAGAAATTGCAACTAAAAACAAAACTTTCCAAGATAATAACTTAATATCAACGGAATGTAAGGGTTCAAACGGAACCCCCTGAAGAACTGAAAGAACTAAATTGAGACTCCAAGGAGGAGTCAAAGGTTTGTAAACAGGCTTAATTCTAACCAAAGCCTGAACAAAGGCTTGAACATCTGGCACAGCTGCCAGCTTTTTGTGAAGTAACACCGACAAGGCAGAAATCTGTCCCTTCAGGGAACTTGCCGATAATCCTTTTTCCAATCCTTCTTGAAGGAAGGATAGAATCCTAGGAATCTTAACCTTGTCCCAAGGGAATCCTTTAGATTCACACCAACAGATATATTTTTTCCAAATTTTGTGGTAAATCTTTCTAGTTACAGGCTTTCTGGCCTGAACAAGAGTATCGATAACAGAATCTGAGAAACCTCGCTTCGATAAAATCAAGCGTTCAATCTCCAGGCAGTCAGCTGGAGTGAAACCAGATTCGGATGTTCGAACGGACCCTGAACAAGAAGGTCTCGTCTCAAAGGTAGCTTCCAAGGTGGAGCCGATGACATATTCACCAGATCTGCATACCAAGTCCTGCGTGGCCACGCAGGAGCTATCAAGATCACCGACGCCCTCTCCTGATTGATCCTGGCTACCAGCCTGGGAATGAGAGGAAACGGCGGAAACACATAAGCTAGTTTGAAGGTCCAAGGTGCTACTAGTGCATCCACTAGAGCCGCCTTGGGATCCCTGGATCTGGACCCGTAACAGGGAACTTTGAAGTTCTGACGAGAGGCCATTAGATCCATGTCTGGAATGCCCCACAGCTGAGTGACTAGGGCAAAGATTTCCGGATGGAGTTCCCACTCCCCCGGATGCAATGTCTGACGACTCAGAAAATCCGCTTCCCAATTTTCCACTCCCGGGATGTGGATAGCAGACAGGTGGCAGGAGTGAGACTCCGCCCATAGAATAATCTTGGTCACTTCCTCCATCGCTAGGGAACTCCTTGTTCCCCCCTGATGGTTGATGTACGCAACAGTCGTCATGTTGTCTGATTGAAACCGTATGAACTTGGTCCTCGCTAGCTGAGGCCAAGCCATGAGAGCATTGAATATCGCTCTCAGTTCCAGAATATTTATCGGTAGAAGAGATTCTTCCCGAGACCAAAGACCCTGAGCTTTCAGGGATCCCCAGACCGCGCCCCAGCCCGTCAGACTGGCGTCGGTCGTGACAATGACCCACTCTGGTCTGCGGAATGTCATCCCTTGTGACAGGTTGTCCAGGGACAGCCACCAACGGAGTGAGTCTCTGGTCCTCTGATTTACTTGTATCTTTGGAGACAAGTCTGTATAGTCCCCATTCCACTGACTGAGCATGCACAGTTGTAATGGTCTTAGATGAATGCGCGCAAAAGGAACTATGTCCATTGCCGCTACCATCAACCCGATCACTTCCATGCACTGAGCTACGGAAGGAAGAGGAACGGAATGAAGTATCCGACAAGAGTCCAGAAGCTTTGTTATTCTGGCCTCTGTTAGAAAAATCCTCATTTCTGAGGAGTCTATAATTGTTCCCAAGAAGGGAACCCTTGTTGACGGGGATAGAGAACTCTTTTCCACGTTCACTTTCCAGCCGTGAGATCTGAGAAAGGCCAGGACGATGTCCGTGTGAGCCTTTGCTCGAGGGAGGGACGACGCTTGAATCAGAATGTCGTCCAGGTAGGGTACTACTGCAATGCCCCTTGGTCTTGCACCGCATAGAGAAGGGACCTAGTTCCTTTGTGAAAATCCTTGGAGCAGTGGCTAATCCGAAAGGAAGAGCGCCACGAACTGGTAATGTTTGTCCAGGAATGCAAACCTTAGGAACCGATGATGTTCCTTGTGGATAGGAATATGTAGATACGCATCCTTTAAATCCACCGTGGTCATGAATTGACCTTCCTGGATGGAAGGAAGGATAGTTCGAATGGTTTCCATCTTGAACGATGGGACCTTGAGAAATTTGTTTAAGATCTTGAGATCTAGGATTGGTCTGAACGTTCCCCTTTTTTGGGAAACTATGAACAGATTGGAGTAGAACCCCATCCCTTGTTCTCTTAATGGAACAGGATGAATCACTCCCATTTTTAACAGGTCTTCTAACAATGTAAGAACGCCTGTCTTTTTATGTGGTCTGAAGACAACTGAGACCTGTGGAACCTCCCCTTGGGGGAAGTCCCTTGAATTCCAGAAGATAACCCTGGGAGACTATCTATTTTTTGCCTTGAAAGGCCGATCCTGAGGAAGGGCGTGGCCCTTACCCCCAGTGATATCAGAGAGAGATCATCTCTTTCAAGTCAGGACCCAAACAGCGTTTTCCCCTTGAAAGGAATGTTTAGTAGCTTGTTCTTGGAAGACGCATCAGCCGACCAAGATTTCAACCAAAGCGCTCTGCGCGCCACAATAGCAAACCCAGAATTCTTAGCCGCTAACTTAGCCAATTGCAAAGAGGCGTCTAGAGTGAAAGAATTAGCCAATTTGAGAGCATTGATTCTGTCCATAATCTCCTCATAAGGAGGAGAGTCACTATCGAGCACCTTAATCAGTTCATCAAACCAGAAATATGCGGCTGTAGTGACAGGGACAATGCATGAAATGGGTTGTAGAAGGTAACCCTGCTGAACAAACATCTTTTTAAGCAAACTTCTAATTTTTTATCCATAGGATCTTTGAAAGCACAACTATCCTCTATGGGAATAGTGGTGCGTTTGTTTAAAGTAGAAACGCTCCCTCGACCTTGGGGACTGACTGCCATAAGTCCTTTCTGGGGTCGACCATAGGAAACAATTTTTTAAATATGGGGGGAGGGACGAAAGGAATACCGGGCCTTTCCCATTCTTTATTAACAATGTCCGCCACCCGCTTGGGTATAGGAAAAGCTTCTGGGAGCCCCGGCACCTCTAGGAACTTGTCCATTTTACATAGTTTCTCTGGGATGACCAAATTTTCACAATCATCCAGAGTGGATAATACCTCCTTAAGCAAAATGCGGAGATGTTCCAATTTAAATTTAAATGTAATCACATCAGATTCAGCCTGCTGAGAAATGTTCCCTAAATCAGTAATTTCTCCCTCAGACAAAACCTCCCTGGCCCCCTCAGATTGGGTTAGGGGCCCTTCAGGATATTAATATCAGCGTCGTCATGCTCTTCAGTTAAACACTAAAAAAACTCTAAGCCATCTCCGTGGAGATGTTGCCTGTACAACGGCAAAGAGAATGACTGGGGTAGGCGGAGCCTAGGAGGGATCATGTGACCAGCTTTGCTGGGCTCTTTGCCATTTCCTGTTGGGGAAGAGAATATCCCACAAGTAAGGATGACGCCGTGGACCGGACAACCTATGTTGGAGAAAGTAGAATTTTGTGACGTAAACTTCGATCCGCCGGACTCAGTCCAACACAGATCGATTCTTACGTCACTCCAGATGTTCCGCACACAAGTGCGGCACAATCTGACTACTTTTGCTAGTTATCAAAAAACTAGCAGGTATGCTCGGCACTTTTACGGCCCAGCGTACCTGGTTTTCAAACCGCCACCCTGGAGGCGGCGGATCCCATAGGAATCAATGGGAGTCTGACCATAGCGAAAGTACAAGTTCGCTGCTGCCAGACATCCCATTGATTCCTATGGGAGCTGTCTACACCTAACACCCTAACATGTACCCGAGTCTAAATACTCCTAATCTGCCCCCCTACACCGCCGCAACTAAATAAATGTATTACCCCCTAAACCGCCGCTCCTGGAGCCCACCGCAAGCTACTCTATACATATTAATCCCTAAACCACCGCTCCCGGAGCCCACCGCAACTATAATATATGTATTAAACCCTAAACTGCCACTCCCGGAGCCCACCGCAAGCTACTCTATACATATTAACCCTAAACCGCCGCTCCCTGACCCCGCCACAACTATAATACATTTATTAACCCCTAAACCTAAGTCTAACACTAACCCTAACACCCCCCTAAGTTAATATTAATTAAATAAATCTAAATAATATTTCTATTATGAACTAAATTAATCCTATTTAAAACTAAATACTTACCTATAAAATAAACCCTAATATAGCTACAATATAAATAATAATTACATTGTACCTATGTTAGGATTTATTTTTATTTTACAGGTAACTTTCAATTTATTTTAACTAGGTACAATAGCTATTAAATAGTTATTAACTATTTAATAACTACCTAGCTAAAATAAAGAGACATTTACCTGTAAAAAAAAAACTAACCTAAGTTACAATTACACCTAACACTACACTATCATTAAATAAATTATTCCTATTTAAAACTAAATACTTACCTGTAAAATAAACCCTAAGATAGCTACAATGTAATTAATAATTACATTGTAGCTATTTTAGGATTTATATTTATTTTACAGGTAACTTTGTATTTATTTTAGCTAGTTAGAATAGTTATTAAATAGCTCCGATCAGCCAATAGAATGCAAGCTCAATCTGATTGGCTGATTGGATCAGCCAATCGGATTGATCTTGATTCTGATTGGCTGATTCCATCAGCCAATCAGAATATTCCTACCTTAATTCCGATTGGATGATAGAATCCTATCAGCCAATCGGAATTCGAGGGACGCCATCTTGGATGACGTCCCTTAAAGGAACCGTCATTCTTCAGTTGGACGTCGCTGGATGAAGATGGGTCCGCGGTGGAGGTCTTCAGGATGGAGCCGGTCCTCATCGGATGAAGATAGAAGATGCCGCTTGGAAGATGATGGTTGCCGGTCCAGATCTACTCTTCTTCCCGGATAGGATGAAGACTTTGGAGCCTCTTCTGGACCTCTTCAGCCACCGGATGATGGATCGCCAGCCCCCGCTTGGGTTGGATGAAGATTTTGGAGCCAGGACCGATCGGTGATACCCGGTGAGGTGAAGACAAGGTAGGATGATCTTCAGGGGCTTAGTGTTAGGTTTATTTAAGGGGGGTTAATAAATATAATATAGGGGTCGACGGTGTTAGGGGCAGCAGATTAGGGGTACATAAGGATAACTTAAGTAGCGGCGCTTTGCAGTCGGCAGATTAGGGGTTAATTATTGTAGGTAGCTGGCTGCGACGTTGTGGGGGGCAGGTTAGGGGTTAATAAATATAATATAGGGGTCGGCGGTGTTAGGGGCAGCAGATTAGGGGTACATAAGGATAACGTAGGTGGCGGTCGGCAGATTAGGGGTTAAAAAAATTTAATCGAGTGGCGGCGATGTGGGGGGGCCTCGGTTTAGGGGTACATAGGTAGTTTATGGGTGTACTTTAGAGCAGTGTTTTTCAACCAGTGTGCCGTGGCACACTAGTGTGCCGTGAGAGATCCTCAGGTGTGCCACGGCAGACTGACAACAGTGTGACATATTTTTTAAACTTTGCTTGTTCTTTACTCCCAGTGCAGGGGTAGTTTGTAGTAGGCATGGCATAACAGCACAATACATACAGTATGTGTGTGTTTGTGTGTATGTGTATATATATGCTGTATTAGGCTACAATTTGTTATTTTATTTTTAAATTTTGGGATGGTGGTGTGCCACAGGATTTTTTAATGTAAAAAAGTGTGCCACGGCAAAAAAAAGGTTAAAAATCACTGCTTTAGAGTACAGTAGTTAAGAGCTTTATGAACCGGCGTTAGCCCAGAAAGCTCTTAACTACTGACTTTTTTCTGCGGCTGGAGTTTTGTCGTTAGAATTCTAACGCTCACTTCAGACACGACTCTAAATACCGGAGTTAGAAAAATCCCATTGAAAAGATAGGATACGCAATTGACGTAAGGGGGATCTGCGGTATGGAAAAGTCGCGGCTGAAAAGTGAGCGTTAGACCCTTTTTTGAGTGACTCCAAATACCGGAGGTAGCCTAAAACCAGCGTTAGGAGCCTCTAACGCTGGTTTTCACGGATACCGCCAAACTCTAAATCTAGGCCAAAGATAGCTACAATGTAATTATTAATTATATTGTAGCTATCTTAGGGTTTATTTTACAGGTAAGTATTTCGTTTTAAATAGGAATAATTTATTTAAGTATAGTGTAGTGTTAGGTGTAATTGTAACTTAGGTTAGTTTTTATTTTACAGGTTAATTTCTCTTTATTTTAGCTAGGTAAGCTATTAAATAGTTAATAACTATTTAATAGCTATTGTACCTAGTTAAAATAAATTGAAATTTGCCTGTAAAATAAAAATAAATCCTAAGATAGCTACAATATAATTATTATTTATATTGTAGCTATATTAGGGTTTATTTTAAAGGTAAGTATTTAGTTTTAAATTGGATTAATTTAGTTCATAATAGAAATATTATTTAGATTTATTTAATTAATATTTAAGTTAGGGGGTGTTAGGGTTAGTGTTAGACTTAGGTTTAGGGGTTAATAAATTTATTACAGTGGCGGCGGTGTAGGGGGGCAGGATAGGGATTAATAAATTTATTATAGGTGGCGACAGTGTAGGGGGGGCAGGATAGGGGTTAATAAATTTATTATAGGTGGCGACGGTGTAGGGGGGGCAGGATAGGGGTTAATAAATTTAATATAGGTTGCAGCGGGGTCAGGGAGCGGTGGTATAGGGGTTAAACTATTTATTTAGTTGCGGCGAGGTGCGGAATCAGCAGGATAGGGGTTAATAACTTTAATATAGAGGGCGACGGTATAGGGGGGCAGGATAGGGGTTACTAGGTATAATGTAGGTGGCAGCAGTGTCCGGGAGCGGCGGTTTAGGGGTTAATACATTTTAAGAGTTGCGGCGGTGTCTAGGAGCGGCGGTTTAGGGGTTAGTAACTTAATTTAGTTGCGGGAGGCTCCAGGGGCGCCGGTATAGGGGGTAGAACAGTGTAGTTAGTGTGAGTGCTTAGTGACAGGCTAGCAAGAAAGCTGTAAAAAAGCGAAGAGCAGCAGATCGGATGAGTGATAACTCTCCCAGTCCGCTGCTCATCGCCCCGTACTTGGTGCGCGGCTTTTTGACAGCTTTTTTGATAACTTAGGCGAATTTTTGCAGGTCCGCGGCGGCGATGTTAGGCGAGCTTAGGCGGGCGTATTGGGCCGGCGAAGGCAGGAAAAGTAGACACGTTGATAACTACCCCCCACTATATTTTCTGTATGGGGAGGAGATACAGACATTACAAAAGTGCACAATAAAATTTGTATTTCAAAAATCTTATAAAAACGAATAATTAAATCATTCACACAAAAATACAATGATAAAAATTGTATTAAGGTGCATCAAAAATCTTCACCATAAATCGTATTTCATGAAAAAAAAAATGTTTGTAAATTACATAGGAATAAATTGTGTTTCATATGCACGTTGTAAATTGTAATTTAAGTGTACTTGGTGCGCAAAAAACCCCCTCAGAAATTCAAACTTATATGTACAAAATACAAAGCGTAACTGTTTTTTGTAAAATGGGATTAACATGGGCGTTCCATGGGCATATATGAAATTGTCTCTCTAATCCCAGTATAGTTCTGTAAAGATTTTCGCACTACAGATCTCACCGTTTTTTCTTGCAAACTAAAAAGGTGGTGAGCTTTTCTCAAAACACTCAAAATTCTTACAACCCTAATAGAAAAACACGTTTACATAAATATAGGCGATTGTAAAATGCTATATGCAGAAAGCAGCGTAATGTGATTTATATTGATTGCAGAATTTACTTTTTAGAGTGTGCCCCCTGCTCAATGCTATCTTCGCTCTACAGAGCAAAATATCCCTTTATAGCGAGCTCCATTGCTTTCAATAGGAGACATCTTGCCACTTGTAAGGACTGTCCATTTTTTACAATAATTCTACCAGAGCAGCCCCTGCAAGGGTTGCAAAGTAAAACCATGTCTGATATTGCAAAGTTTAGATCATCGGGCCCTAAGTATATTAAGCTGAACTTTCCAGGTTCTGCTTTCTTTCTAATTGACCCCTATTATCAATTTTTCTTTGTTCTCTTGCTTTGTTTATTTGAAAAAGAAGGCATCTAAGCTTTTTTTGGTTCAGGAATCTAGACAGCACTTTTTTATTGGTGGATGAATTTATCCACCAATCAGCAAGGACAACCCAGGTTGTTCACCAAAAATGGGCCGGCATCTAAACTTACATTCTTGCATTTCAAAAAAAGATACCAAGAGAATAAAGAAAATTTGATAATAGGAGTAAATTAGAAAGTTGCTTAAATTTTCATGCTCTATCTGAATCACGAAATAAAAAATTTGGGTTCAGTGTCCCTTTAAGTAGCTGGATTCGATTTTTAAACCCCCTGTTAAATATCCAGAGGTATTTCAGGTACTTTTGTTATCTCTGAGATAATTTCTAAAGAGTGGTCTAAGCCTGGCATCCCATTTAATCTAGTTCAGAGATTTAAAGGGATGTTTCATTTACCTGCTTCTTTTTTAGAGATGTGGGAAACTATTCCTAAAGTGTACAGGCTATTTCTACTTTTACTTAACATACTACTATTTCTCTTGAGGATAGTACCTTTAAAGAACTTATGGATTTTTTACTCTTCTCATAGAAAGGCTTTGCACCAAGTAGATTTTCTTTTTAGATCAGCAATTGGTATTGCTTGTATACCTGCAGCCTCAACTCTTTTGAGTAAGGATTTATCTGAGCAACTTTCTGAGGAATATGCTGGTAAAGAGTTTTCTAATCAATTAAGACTCTTGGAAACAGCTAAAGTTTTCATTTGTGATGCGGTCATTGATATTATTAAGATCTATTCAAAGAATATAGCTCTAGCAGTCTTGACTAGTAGAACCTTGTAGTTGAAATCATGGTCTACTGACATTGTTTTCTAAATACATATTTCAGTCTTTTCCTTTGAAGGTGAAGGTGTTGTTTGGGTCTGGTCTGAACAATTTTCTTCTACAATGACTTGGGGAAAGGAACTTTTCTCCTCAGGGTATGTGTAATCCTAGTGCTTGTAACTCTTTTTGTTTCTTTTGTTAATTTAAGAACCAAAAGTCCTCCTCTACCTCTTCTCCCAGAAGCAGGGTTCTTCCAGTTTTCCTGGAAACTAATAGAACAAGAGGTGAGGGGGCGCTCTATTTATCTATAATGATGAAACAGCCGATGCTAAGGCTGAGAAACGTGTTGCATTATATGTAACCATTGCTTGTTACTTTTTTAATCTGCTTTTAATAAACAAACTTGTTTTATACAAGCTTTGGTTAAGCACCTTATTGAGCAGCTCAGCCACTGCTCCTGACACTACACCTTTTGGAATCTACTATACACCGAGTGTGGCAAGACATTCCTGCATCGTTCCATCTTTACTTGGAGAGGGTTAGCTGGTACACCCCAAGCTACCAGCCCGCTCCTACCAGTACATAAGTGTACTTGGGCTAAATGTGAGTACCCATTTTGTTTTGTCTATTTGACTGATTCATCCTGATATACTGATGTACACATGAGGCGCCCCTCTGTTATCTCTTTCTACTTTTTCCTGGAAACTAAATCTGATTTGAACAGATTTAAACAGTCAAGAAGCCTGTCTCCATTACCAAGATTGCATGAAGCTGCGGCTCCTAATCCAGATCATCTGTTACAGGGCAGATTATGCCTTTTTCAGTGGGCTTGGTTTCATTCTGTTCAAGATCCATGGTTCTGAACATTATTTCTCAAGGATACAGAGTAGGTTTTAGATCAAGGCCTTCTAGGGTAAGGTTTCTTCATTCTCATGTTGCAAAGAATCTTGTAAAGTTAGGAGCCATTTTTCAATTGATTTCATATCTGGAATCAATGGGAGTAATTGTTCCAGTTTCCAATTTGGAACAGGGATTTTATTCAAACTTTTTATTGTCCCAAGAAAGAAGGAATTTACATACCTTTCAGGATTTGAAAACTTTAAACTAGTTTCCTCAGGGTTCATTCATTCAAGATGGAGAAGATTCGGATGATTCTTCCACTTGTCCAAAGTGGACAGTTCATGTCCTTCATATATCTGATGGATGCTAATCATATTATCCCTATTCACATGGATTATCCTAAGTTTTTAAGATTTGCACTCATGAACAAGCATTTTCAATTTGTTGCTCTACCATTTGGTCTGACTACCGCTCTCAGATTTTTTTTTACATATGTTCTGGGGTCTCTCATATCAATAATAAGAGCTCAGGGTGTTTGTGGATGCTCTAGTATCTCCTCGTCTGTATCGTCTGGTTTACATTTTTCTTCCTTTGTTTTGTTACGAAGGGTAATAGCCAGGATCAAGCAGGAGGTATTATCAGTAATCCGGATTAATCCATCTTGGCATCGCAGGGCTTGGTTTGCAGATCTGGTGCAGATGTCTAGTTGTCCTTCATGGCTTCCTCTGCATCACAAATGTCTGTCTCAAGGTACATTTTTTCATGACCGTTTAAAATCTTAAAACTTAAAGTGTTTAGTTATAAGAAAGAGAGGTTTTTCTGATTCTGTCATTTTTGTTCAGACCCATAAACCTGTGACAAGGAAGATTTATCACAAGGTTTGAAAGGTTTTAATTTCCTGGTGTGTGTGGAATAGTGATCTCGCGAACATAAAAATTTGGATTCACAAACAGCCAACGCGAACTGCCACAACTGTTCGCAAACCGGCGAACCGGGAGAACAGCCATAGACTTCAATAGGCAGGTGAATTTTAAAACCCACAGGGACTCTTTCTGGCCACAATAGTGATGGAAAACTTGTTTCAAGGGGACTAACACCTGGACTGTGGCATGCCGGAGTGGGATCCATGGCAAAACTCCCATGGAAAATTGCATAGTTGATGCAGAGTCTGGTTTTAAGCCATAAAGGGCATAAATCACCTAACATTCCTAAATTGTTTGGAATAACGTGCTTTAAAACATCAGGTATGATGTTTTAACGATCAGGTAGTGTAAGGGTTACGCCCGCTTCACAGTGCGCAGTGTAGGTGATATACCTGCCCTGACCATGCTTTGCAGACCAGGTATCAGTGGTCAGATGGACCCTTGCCCCAACACTGTGTGCCAGACATGCCATTATAGCAGACTTATATGGCTTTGGCGTTGCTTTTTGGTAATTAGAAGGCTGCTAAATGCCACTGAGTACCACACGTGTTTTATGCCCAGCAGTGAAGGGGTTAATTAGGGAGCAGGTAGGCAGCTTGTAGAGTTAATTTTAGCTTAAGTGTAGTGTAGTAGACAACAAAGTATTGATCTAGGCCCATTTTGGTATATTTAAGGCCACCATTTCACAGCCAAATGCGATCAAATTTAAAAAAAACTTAAATTTTTTCGCAATTTTTGGTTTCTCACTGAAATTATTTTCAAACAGCTTGTGCAATTATGGCATAAATGGTTGTAAATGCTTCTATGGGACCCCCTTTGTTCAGAAATAGCAGACATATATGACTTTGGCGTTGCTTTCTGGTAATTAGAAGGGCGCTAAATGCTGCTGCGCATCACATGTGTATTATGGCTAGCAGTGAAGGGGTTAATTAGGTAGTTTTTAGGGAGCTTGCAGGGTTAATTTTAGCTTTAGTGTAGAGATCAGCCTCCCACCTGACACATCAGACCCCCTGATCCCTCTCAAACAGCTTCCTTCCCTCCCCCACCCCACAATTGTCCCTGCCAGAAAGTCTGCCAGTACTAAAATAAAAGGTTTTTAAAATTATTTATTTTTTAGCATATTTACATATGTTGTGGTGTAGCATCCCCCCTTAGCCCCCAACCTCCCTGATCCCCCCAAAACAGCTCTCTAACCCTCCCCATCTGCTTCCTTCCCTCCCCCACCCCACAATTGTCCCCGCCAGAAAGTCTGCCAGTACTAAAATAAAAGGTTTTTAAATTTATTTATTTTTTAGCATATTTACATATGTTGTGGTGTAGCATCCCCCCTTAGCCCCCAACCTCCCTGATCCCCCCCAAAACAGCTCTGTAACCCTCCCCATCTGCCTTATTGGTGGCCATCTTGGGTATTGGCAGCTGTCTGCTATTATTTCACAGTCAAAAAAGTGTTTTTTTTTAAATGTACACTACTGTTACACCAGATATGAGTGGTGGCACTGGGCAAGTGGGCACAGTATACACTGTGAGCCTGACACACACGCTGGCAGGCAGGAAACTGCAATTAGATTACACAGGGAAAAAAAAAAGCAGACTGATGTTCTAGCCCTAAAAAGGGCTTTTTGGGGTACTGTCCTTACAGCAGAGATCAGATGAGTCCTTCAGGACTGTAGTGGACACTGAATACACTAACCTAGCTATCGATTTCCCTATTAAATCAGCAGTATGCTACACTGTCCCTCCTCTCAATAAGAATGCAGCTTCCAAATTAATCTAAAATGGATGCTGTCCAGGAGGTGGGAGGGTCTGGGAGGGAGTGTCTGCTGCTGATTGGCTGTAATGTGTCTTCTGACTGTGAGGTTCAGGGTCAAAGTTTACTCAATGATAAAGAATAGGGGGCGGACCGAACATCGCATATGTTCGCCGTCCGCAGCGAACGCGAACATGCTATGTTCACCGGGAACTATTCGCCGGCAAACTATTCGCGACATCACTAGTGGGGAACATGGATTCAGTTGGCACTCTTTTAGAATTCCTAGAATTCTTTGAGTTATTTTAATGGACAGATCTTTGCTCTTTCTGACTTGTTTTACAAGGTTCCTCCTTTTTGAACCTATGCATCTGGATATTTAGCTTTTGTTCTAGAAGGTTTTGTTTCTTTTGGCTATTTCTTCTATATATACAGGGAGTGCAGAATTATTAGGCAAATGAGTATTTTGACCACATCATCCTCTTTATGCATGTTGTCTTACTCCAAGCTGTATAGGCTCGAAAGCCTACTACCAATTAAGCATATTAGGTGATGTGCATCTCTGTAATGAGAAGGGGTGTGGTCTAATGACATCAACATCCTATATCAGGTGTGCATAATTATTAGGCAACTTCCTTTCCTTTGGCAAAATGGGTCAAAAGAAGGACTTGACAGGCTCAGAAAAATCAAAAATAGTGAGATATCTTGCAGAGGGATGCAGCACTCTTAAAATTGCAAAGCTTCTGAAGCGTGATCATCGAACAATCAAGCGTTTCATTCAAAATAGTCAACAGGGTCGCAAGAAGCGTGTGGAAAAACCAAGGCGCAAAATAACTGCCCATGAACTGAGAAAAGTCAAGCGTGCAGCTGCCAAGATGCCACTTGCCACCAGTTTGGCCATATTTCAGAGCTGCAACATCACTGGAGTGCCCAAAAGCACAAGGTGTGCAATACTCAGAGACATGGCCAAGGTAAGAAAGGCTGAAAGACGACCACCACTGAACAAGACACATAAGCTGAAACGTCAAGACTGGGCCAAGAAATATCTCAAGACTGATTTTTCTAAGGTTTTATGGACTGATGAAATGAGAGTGAGTCTTGATGGGCCAAATGGATGGGCCCGTGGCTGGATTGGTAAAGGGCAGAGAGCTCCAGTCCGACTCAGACGCCAGCAAGGTGGAGGTGGAGTACTGGTTTGGGCTGGTATCATCAAAGATGAGCTTGTGGGGCCTTTTCGGGTTGAGGATGGAGTCAAGCTCAACTCCCAGTCCTACTGCCAGTTTCTGGAAGACACCTTCTTCAAGCAGTGGTACAGGAAGAAGTCTGCATCCTTCAAGAAAAACATGATTTTCATGCAGGACAATGCTCCATCACACGCGTCCAAGTACTCCACAGCGTGGCTGGCAAGAAAGGGTATAAAAGAAGAAAATCTAATGACATGGCCTCCTTGTTCACCTGATCTGAACCCCATTGAGAACCTGTGGTCCATCATCAAATGTGAGATTTACTAGGAGGGAAAACAGTACACTCTCTGAACAGTGTCTGGGAGGCTGTGGTTGCTGCTGCACACAATGTTGATGGTGAACAGATCAAAACACTGACAGAATCCATGGATGGCAGGCTTTTGAGTGTCCTTGCAAAGAAAGGTGGCTATATTGGTCACTGATTTGTTTTTGTTTTGTTTTTGAATGTCAGAAATGTATATTTGTGAATGTTAAGATGTTATATTGGTTTCACTGGTAAAAATAAATAATTGAAATGGGTATATATTTGTTTTTTTGTTAAGCTGCCTAATAATTATGCACAGTAATAGTCACCTGCACACACAGATATCCCCCTAAAATAGCTATAACTAAAAACAAACTAAAAACTACTTCCAAAAATATTCAACTTTGATATTAATGAGTTTTTTGGGTTCATTGAGAACATGGTGGTTGTTCAATAATAAAATTAATCCTCAAAAATACAACTTGCCTAATAATTCTGCACTCCCTGTACCTATATTTATATAATGACAGTATATCCAAGTGGGTGCAATGCAATGGAAAGAAAGCATTCAAACCGAAAACTGCAAATACATATGTTAAATTGGCAAAATATTATACCCCATTTCAACAGTGACTCGAGTGACTTAGTGAAACAGGGCATAGTCTAAATGCGTATTAAGGCCTCTAGGGGTCATAGTACCCAATCTATTAACCCACTGGGCCTCCCTTTTTAAGAGCTCCTCATCCCTGTTAACCCCCTCTTGAGATATATATATACCTGTATACACACACACATTTGTAATCAAAATTCATCAACCCCCATTGCAAATCAGGTCTATTGTCAAAATTTACACTTTCAGCTGTTTGCAATGAACAAATCAAACAAAAGCAATTGAAATAGTCCAACACAACAAATGCTTCAAGTGGTTCCCCAAATTCAACTGAAAATGCAACTTTTAATGAATGCTGCAGTCTCAAAATTATTCAACTCCCTGAATAGATTCCTTTACAACAGCACAAATATGCAAAATGGTGTTGTCTCAAGCACACCTGATGCAACTAATCAAGGGCTTCATTGGTTGCACCAGATGTGCTTGAGCTAGAACACACGCAATATCTGAATTGGCTAGGAGTTTGTTGAGTGTCACGTTTGACTGCATGTTAGAAATATGGCTAAGTCAAAAGAATGGTCCAAAAAGTTAAAAGAAGAGATCAGCGCCTTCACAAACAAGGAACAGGATACAAAAAGATAGCAAAGGAACTGAATGTTCCTAGAGACACCGTTGGAAGCGAACACCTACGTTAGAGGCTATGTGGTGCTAACAAGCAGTTTATGCTCACCGCTCACTTCCAGACAGCGCTGGTATTACGGGTTTTCACAAACCCGGCATTAACAGACAAGAAGTGAGCATTGAGCAAAATTTTAGTAACGTGCTTGTGCACGATTTCCCCATAGGATTCAACGGGGAGAGCCGGCTGAAAAAAAGTCTAACACCTGCAAAAAAGCAGCGTTTAGCTCCTAACGCAGCCCCATTGATTCCTATGGGGAAATAAAATGTATGTCTACACCTAACACCCTAAAATGAACCCTGAGTCTAAACACCCCTAATCTTACACTTATTAACCCCTAATATGCCCCCGCCATCACCGACACCTACATTATATTTATTAACCCCTAATCTGCCGCCCCAACATCGATGACACCTACATTATACTTATAACCCCTAATCTGCCACCCCTGACATCGCCGACACCTACATTATATTTATTAACCCCTAATCTGCCCCCCCAACGTCGCCACCACTATTCTAAATTTATTAACCCCTAAACCTAAGTATAACCCTAACCCCCCCTAGCTTAAATATAATTTAAATAAATATAAATAAATATTCCTATTATTAACTACATTATTCCTATTTAAAACTAAATACTTACCTATTGGCCAATAGGATTGAGCTGGCATAGAATGCGAGCTCAATCCTATTGGCTGATTGGATCAGTCAATAGGATTGAACTTCAATCCTATTGGATGATTGCATCAGCCAATAGGATTTTTTCTACCTTAATTCCGAATGGCTGATAGAATTCTATCAGCCAATCGGAATTGAAGGGATGCCATCTTGGATGATGTCATTTAACGTCCAACATTTTTTCTTTGTGTACGTCATGCTCTCACACTAAACAACTAAGTATAATTTATAATAACATATATAAATAAAAAATTTGGGGCTAGATTACAAGTGGAGCACTAATTTATCTCGCGCCCGTAAACGGGCAAATTCGCCTGTTTATGGTGCACAATAAAAAAACAGCAGCAGTTTTTAGGGATTAAAGTATGCAGGGTGTTAGAAAAAAATGGCACTGAAAAGTGCCTTAACATAGCGGTCTATGGGGACAATAATAAATGTATATGCTTTTATACATATTTATTTATGTGTTAATATGTGTATATACAGATATAATCACATACATATATATGTATATATTCATATACATATATATTTACATTTTCTGCCCATCGCTGCAGGACTTAACCCCTTTACTGTGCTAGGTTCTCCTGCCTTGTCTCACGGCATGAGAATGAGGCTCCCTTTGGAGCCTATGGAAGCGCGCTCTATTAAGCGCAACGCTTCCATGCAATGCAAATGCGAGCTCTTGTTTGCACTGTGCTAGACACATAATACCAGCGCACAATTGCATGCGCTGGTATTACAAGTGGAGTACAAATATCACGCTCTAGTAAGCAAAATTTTGTGCTCCACTTGTAATCGAGCCCTTCGTTACCATAATAGTTGGAAGGCACCATGACATAGAATTGTGTCTTAACATTCGCTACCCATCAATCCAGTTGCCCATATTTAGTTATAAAGTACCACTCCATTTCTGTATGAGTATTTTCTTCTTTTTTAATTGTTTTTTGTTCCTGATAACTTTTCTTTTTTTTTGCATGTGTAAGTTCAGCTCTTTTCTTAAAGACAAACAATAGCAAAAGAAAAAAAATAGCAAAAGACTATTATCTTGTTATACATTTTGTTCTTGCACAACATTATCAGCTAGCGAAGCGTCGGTGAAAGAAAGATTCTTAGAAATTCAATACATGTATAATCTATTTGTCAGTTGTTCATTACTTTTACATGTGCATTTTGCTTTAACGTTTGAAATTATCTTATTTATTATGTGTTAATTGTTAAATCAGGCTTTTAAAAGCATTAAAATATGTTTTACAGCTTTGTTAAAAGAAAAATGTTATAAACTACTTAGTAATGTTTTCCACTTTGATAGGATTTAATTGCATATTTTCTAAGATAATTTATGACCTCTACTGGTTATTTTTTGAAACTGCTTTTAAAATATATTTGTATTTAAAAGTAACTTATCTGTATTTAAGTTGAGTGATGGCTATGCTTTTAAATGGCCAATTATTCTGTTGCTAGGTTACACCGAGGAAATCATTGCTCGGTCAATCATTTTCTTGAAGAAGGACCCTCTGAGTTCTTAAACTAAAATTTTGACGTAGGTTAAAATTGGTAGGTACACCAAATGAGTGTTAAAGGGACATGACATTTTTTTTTCTTTCATGATTTCGATAGAGCATGCAATTATAAACAACTTGTCTATTTTAATTATTTACTTTACTTATTATTACTTATTATCAATTTTTTAAATTCTCTTGGTATTTTTTGTTGAAAAGCAGGACAAAACGCTCCTGATTGTGCACCTGTCTGGAGCACTACATGGCAGCATTTTTCAAAGAATGTTCTCCATATGCAAAAGCAGACAGAAGCTCCTTCCTGCCTGCTCTTCTCCTGCTTGTCTCTCCTATGCCACAGCCACTGCCCTGCCCCCCGCCTCCCAGCAGAGCACAGGTAACTCTCTTTCTTAACTTTCTTCCTACAGCCACTGCCCTGCCCCCCACCTCCCAGCCTCACAGCCCTCCCACCTATCTGCACCTATTTAATGGAGGTCGCTGCGCGACCGCGTGCAATGGGTGTGATGCTGGCACATCAAAGGCAAGCCTGTCAGCATCTGTCCGCGCCTGGACCGCACCCAGTGCCACAAACGCTAGCTCCTACAATCACCGCTGCTACGATGCCAGCACCCTCCTCCATCTCAACTCTGGTAGTTCATCCACCGGCCACCAGACATCCCCAACGAACACCATAGGATCCTTCACCTGCCTCAACTATTCCTTCTCCTCCCTCCAGACTACTAACCCATCAGTCACCCCACGCAAAAACAACCACAACCACCTCAACTGCATCCTCCTCAACCCCCGCTCTGTCCACAATCGTCAAAATCTGGAACCTGCTCAACTCCACCTCCCCAGATGTCCCCTTCCTCACAGAAACTGGGCTGAACCCCACATCAATGCCTGACATCGCCATCCCCGATGGATACAAACTCTCCCACAAGGACCGCAGTAACCGCCTAGGTAGAGCCATCGTCATCATCCACAAACACTCCCTCCACGTCACAACCAGCTCCGACTACCACTCACCAGGCTTGGAACACCTACACTTCAAGATCCAGGTCAGTCCCAACACCACCCTCTGTGGTGCCCTCATCTACAGGCCCCACACCCTCGCCTCAACAAACTACATGCTCCTCAGTGACCTCAACTTCCACCTAGACAACCCAACGACCACAACACCACCAACCTCTTGGAAAACCTTGGAACCATTGGAATGAAGCAACTCGTCAACTCCCCAACCCACTTAGTCAGATACACCCTCAATCCTATCTTCTCTGCAGGCAACCAAATCTCAGTCAACCACATCACCGAACTCCATTGGACCAACCACCATTGCATACACTTTTCCTTCAACAAACCCACCACACACCTCCGGCAGCACCACCCACCCCGCAGAAACTGGAACAACATCACTGAAGACCAACTGTACTCCACCCTGAACAAGTCCCCCCAAGCTACCTCCACAGACACCAACTCCTCCACCTGCAACCTCTGCCACTGGCTCACAGACTGCTTTAACACCCTTGCCCCCCTCAAGAAACCGTCCAACCACCAACCCACCAACAAGGCCAGTTGGTTCACCCCATCCCTCCAGGACTCCAAACGCCACTGTAGGCAATTGGAAAGGAACCAGAGATCCAGCAAGACCCCTGCAAATAAAACAGCCTACAAAGAAGCCATCACTACCAACCACCACCTCATCAAAACCACCAAGAAGACAGCCATCCAAGACAGAATCAACGCCAATGTCCACAACAGCAAGGAGTTTTTCACAGTCATCAAGGAATTCTCCAATTCCAACAGTGACACCACCGACATCCCCCCTCCCAGGACCTCTGCGATAACCTTACAATGTACTTCCACGGCAAGATCCTCAACATCTATGACAGCTTTGAGCCCCAGAACTCACCCACCACCACCGACCCACCAACTCCCACCGATACTTCACCCAAATACACCACTGCCTACCCCCTATGGATCATCTGGAGCCCCCTCACCACAGATGACACTATCAGAATCAGGAGATCGATCCACTCCGGAGCACTCTCGGACCCATGCCCGCATCACATATTCAACAGAGCGGGTTACACCATCGTCCCCAAGCTCTGCAGCACCATCAACTGCTCCATCAAAACCGGCACCTTCCCGGATGATATGAAGCATGCAGAATTAAAACCCCTACGGAAAAAACCCATGGCTGACCCCAATGATCCGAAGAACTACCGACCCATCTCTCTGTTCCCCTTTGCGGCCAAAGTCATTGAGAAGTCCATCAATGCGCAACTGATTGACCACATTGAGGTCAACCACACCCTGGACCCCTCCCAATCCAGTTTCAGGAGCAACCACAGCACCAAGACCGCCCTCCTTACCGCCACTTCCTCGCCTTACTCGACTGAGGAGAGACCGCCACCCTCATCCTCCTAGACCTCTAATCAGCATTCGACACTGTCTACCACCTCACCCTCCGCACCCGCCTATACGACGCCGGCATATGTGACACAGCCCTGGAATGGATCACATCCATTCCACACTGGCAGAACCCAGAAAGTTGGACTCTCACCCTTCACCTCCAAGCCGACAGAGATCAGCTGCAGTGTACCCCAAGGCTCTTTAGTGAGCTCCACCCTATTCAACATCTACATGGCCCCTCTCACCACCATCGCCCAATGACACAACCTCAACATCATCTCCTACGTCGACGACACCCAGCTAATCATCTCACTCACCAGTGACCCAACCACCGCCAAGAGAAACATCCACAAAGGGCTGACAGCAGTTGCCACCTGGATGAGCTACAACTGCCTAAAACTAAATGCAGACAAGACCAAAGTCCTCCTCCTCGGTCCCACCACATCATCAGGAATAACTCCTGGTGGCCCACAGCCCTCGGACACCCTCCAACTCACACCGACCATGCACGAAAATCTAGGCGTCATCCTGGACTCATCACTCTCCATGGACCGACAAATCAATGCCGTCTCTTCTGCATGCTTCCACACACTCCACCTGCTGCGAAAGATCAACAAATAGATCCCAACCAAGACCAGGAAGACTGTCACCCACACCCTTGTCAGCAGCCAACTGGACTATGGCAATGCACTCTATGCTGGCTCCACCATCAAGCTCCAAAAAAGAATCTAGGGCATCCAGAATGCCTAGGCCAGACTCATCCTCGACATCCCTCGTCAATGCCGCATCACCAAACACCTGCGAGACCTGCACTGGCTCCCGATCAACAAAATAATAACCTTCAAACTTCTCACCCATGTATTCAAGGCCCTCCACAACATTGGTCCCGAATGCATGAACCACTGCTTTACATTCTACACCCCCACCATACAGCTTTGATCGGCCGACCAAGCCCTCGCAGTCATCCCCCGCATTAGGAAAACCACAGTGGGAGGCAGATCCTTCTCTCACATGGCAGCCAAGACTTGGAACACCCTTCACTGCACCTCAGAAAGCTACCGCCCTAACTAAGTTCAGAAAGGACCACAAGACCTGGCTCTTCGACTGAACTGCCTTGAGACCCTTATGGGTGAAAAGCCATGCTTTACAAGAACCCAATAGATAGATAGAGATAGATATCAGCACTTTTAAAATTGTATGCTCTGTCTGAATCACACAAAAAAAACATTTTAGGTTTCGTATCCCTTTAAAATGAATTTATTCAAAGTGAAACAAAACAGCTTAAAATATATTTGATGTTTAAGGAGACATGAAACTACAAATTAAACTTATGGTTCAGATAGAGCATGCAGATTTAAATGACTTTTCAATTTATTTTTATTATCAAATCTACTTAATTCATTTAGTATCCTTTCTTGAAAAGCATACCTAAATAGTCAGGAGAAGCAATGCATTAATAGGATCTTATTAGTGATTGGTGGTTACACACATATGCCTCTTGCCCAGGGGCTTAACTACAAGGGTCTTAGTTGAGACTGGGCCCACAATTTTAGGGGGCCATCTTGGAATTGCAGTTAGTAGTAGCATCATTCTGTTTGCATCATGTCTGCCCCCTCTGTGTGCTTTCTTGTAAAGCAGGTTTATAGTTTGAGGAAAGTGCATAGAATTTCTCCCCAGTTTTACTGTACAGAAAAAAAACTGCCCCACATTTGTACAGTAAACTTCAATAGTTTTTTCAAGACCAGCTTATAATAAGCAACTGAAGTGAAATAGTCATCTGACATCACAGTTCTCACCACACAACCACTCTGTTTTGTGACCTTATGAATTTTAATGCATTTCACATAAATATATGGATTTTAATCTAAGTCAGTGCATGGTGGTTTGAATTCATATTGCTTATTATAAACTGGTCTGGGAGAAACCCTTGAAGTTTTCTACTTAACCACCAAACCAGGATCGATTGATGGATTCGGCGTCTTTCGAGGAAAGGTGTAATACTTGCATCTGGGGATGATGATACTTTCTCCATTTTGCTGACTTTGCTGTTATATATGTCATTAGCATATTTGTACAGGAAGGCTGTGCACAGACTAATCAAGAGGGAAGGATGAGTCACATTCATATCAAAGTGGCTCCTATTTCTCCAATGTGGCTGCCTGCTCATTGTCTTTGTTTTTGTATGCAAACAGCCATAATGGGCATTGTTGAAATAGGGGGCACTACCACACCTTTTGTCCTGAGGCCCACAGTCTAGCTACACCCCTGTGCTTGTTTTTGGCTATATTTGTACAGTAATGTCCAGGTAGGGGACTGCTGCTCTGGAGCTGACTTTGAACAAAAGCAAAATGCACTTTTATAGAAAAGAAATAATAGGCTAGATTCAACAGAATTCATTCTGTTTCTCCATTAATAACTAGCTTGTTATTACAAAGCCCAAACATTTAAGATTAATAAGATGTGTGAGCATTAGCAATAGCCTAGTGTCACAAAAAAACTCATGATTTTAGGTACAAGGGGTTAACTTTTCTGTATGCTATTTTATTTAAGAGGTTTTATGTCTCTGTTTATTTTTTGTAACCAAAAAGACCTTCCTGTCATAAATAGTTTCTAAGTTCCACTTTACCAAATGTTATTGCATATGTCAAGAGTATTGATGCATCAAGTAAGTAAAGATGTCAGCACAAGAGAAGTGATAACGACCAGTGCCCTCTACCCTGAGCTAGGTGAGGTCAATCAGAGGACACTAGTATAACTTGAGATATTGTTTAACCACATATAGGACACTAGATGATGAAAATATGACAACATCATATGAGTGTATGCACTGAATATGTGTAACTGAATTTATAAGATGTTCTATAATTTAAACCAAGGATTCAGAACACATGACATATTGGGGCCTATCTATCAAGCTCTGAAAGGAGCGTGACGGCCCGTGTTTCTGGCGAGTCTTCAGACTCGCCAGAAACAGCAGTTATGAAGCAGCGGTCACAAAGACTGCTGCTCCATAACCTGTCCGCCTGCTCTGAGCAGGCGGACAGACATCGCCGGAAATCAACCCGATCAAGTACGATCAGGTTGATTGACCCCCCTGCTGGTGGCCCATTGGCCACAAGTCTGCAGGGGGTGGCTGAATACGGAGAGCGTATTGCTCTCCGCATTCAGCGAGGTCTGGTGGACCTGATTCACACTGTCGGATCAGGTCCGCCAGACTTTGTTAAATAGAGGCCATTGTCATTCTAAATTGAAGCCTGTGAACCAACAGTGTGAGTTACTATCTTTTCTTGCCAATCTCCCTGGTGCAGACATCTAAAATTGTACAGTAATAGGGTCTGTATTTCTCCTTTTTATTTTAAAAAACCGTTTGTGTATAATTCTATTTGTTAACATACTGGCCTCTAGTTATCAACGTGTCTACTTAACTGCCATCGCGGCCCCAATACGCCCGCCTAAGCTTGCCTACCATTGCCGCCACGGACCTGAATGCACTCTCCAAAGTTATCAATAAAGCTGTCAAAAAGAAGCGCACCAAGTACGGGGCGATGAGCAGCGGACTGTGATAGTTATCACTCATCCGATCTCGCTGCTCTTCGGCTTTTTGACAGCTTTATTGACAAGCTGTCACTAAGCACCCACACTAAACTACACTGTTCTACCCCCTATACCGGCGCCCCCGGAGCCCCCGCAACTAAATAAAGTTATTAACCCCTAACCACCGCTCACGGACACTGCCACAACTATAATGTATTAACCCCTAACCCGCCGCTCCCGGAGCCCACCGTCACCTACATTATACCTAGTAACCCCTACCCTGCCCCCCTATACCGCCGCCACCTATAATAAATTTATTAACCCCTATCCTGCCGATCCCGGACCCCGCCGCAACTAAATAAATTGTTTAACCCCTAAACCGCCACTCCCGGACCCCGCCGCCACCTATATTAAACTTATTAACCCCTAATCTGCCCTCCCTACACAGTCGCCACCTATAATAAATTTATTAACCCCTATCCTGTAACCCTATACCGCCGCCACTATAATAAAATTATTAACCCCTAAACCTAAGTCTAACCCTAACACCCCCCTAACTTAAATATTAATTAAATACATCTAAATATTATAACTCTTATTAACTAAATTAATCCTATTTAAAACTAAATACTTACCTTTAAAATAAACCCTAATATAGCTACAATATAAATAATAATTATATTGTAGCTACCTTAGGATTTATTTTTATTTTACAGGCAAATTTCTATTTATTTTAACTAGGTACAATAGCTATTAAATAATTATTAACTATTTAATAGCTACCTAGTTAAAATAAAGAGAAATTTACCTGTAAAATAAAAACTAACCTAAGTTACAATTACACCTAACACTACACTATACTTAAATAAATTATTCCTATTTAAAACTAAATACTTACCTGTAAAATAAACCCTAAGATAGCTACAATATAATTAATAATTACATTGTAGCTATTTTAGGATTTATATTTATTTTACAGGTAACTTTGTATTTATTTTAGCTAGTTAGAATAGTTATTAAATAGTTATTAACTATTTAATAACTACCTAGCTAAAAGAAATACAAAATTACCTGTAAAATAAATCATAACCTAAGTTACAATTAAACCTAACACTACACTATCATTAAATTAATTAAATAAATTACCTACAAATAACTACAATTAAATACAATTAAATAAACTAACTAAAGTACAAAAAATAAAAAAACTAAGTTACAAAAAATAAAACTAAATGAGTTACAAACATTTCAAAAATATTACAACAATTTTAAGCTACTTACACCTAATCTAAGCCCCCTAATAAATTAACAAAGCCCCCCAAAATAAAAAAAATGCGCTACCCTATTCTACATTAAAAAGTTAACAGTTCTATTACTTTACCAGCCCTTAAAATGGCCTTTTGCAGGGCATGCCCCAAAGAAAACAGCTATTTTGCCTGTAAAATAAAAATACAACCCCCCCAACATTAAAACCCACCACCCACACACCCCTACTCTAACCCAACCCCCCTTAAATAAACCTAACAATACCCCCCTTAACGTTAAGTATGGACATTTAAAAAGCCCAAGGGAGCCAAAACGAAACAGCACTTATTTACCTCTTGATAAAGCCTGACCGTGGTTCGGGGGAAACGCGTCAAGGAAAAGGACACTGCTCCTGGTTCTCCTGGTTCTTCTTTGTGGATGGCTAGTGCGGTATCAGCAGAGGGCAGTCCGGACGCCTTGCAGTTACCTGGGCCGGCGTATAGGAACCGTTTGTCATCTCCTGTTCCAGCGCACACAAGGATAATTAAAATCTACAGGCTCATAATTGTTTTTAATCCAGTAAGTGCAACATTGTAAGTTGCGTGTGTTTTATGTTAATAAATCTTCACTTGAATCGTACCCTGGTGCGCTTCTTTTTCTTTTCTTTTACATATTCCAGCCAATCAGCAGCAGATCCTCCCTCCCAGACCCTCCCACCTCCTGGACAGCATCCATTTTAGATTCATTCGGAAGCTGCATTCTTAGTGAGAGGAGGGACAGTGTAGCTGCTGCTGATTTAATAGGGAAATCGATAGCTAGGCTAGTGTATTCAGTGTCCACTACAGTCCTGAAGGGCTCATCTGATCTCTGCTGTAAGAACAGCACCCCAAAAAGCCCTTTTTAGCCCTTTTTTTCCCTGTGCAATCTAATTGCAGTTGCCTGCCTGCCAGCGTGTGTGCCAGGCTCACAGCGTATACTGTGCCCACTTGCCCAGTGCCACCACTCATATCTGGTGTAACAGTAGTGTACATTTAAAAAAAAAAAAAACTTTTTTGACTGTGAAATAATAGCAGACAGCTGCCAGTACCCAAGATGGCCGCCAATAAGGCAGATGGGGAGGGTTAGAGAGCTCTTTTGGGGGGGATCAGGGAGGTTGGGGGCTAAGGGGGGATGCTACACCACAGCATATATAAATATGCTAAAAAAAATTCTTTTTTTTAAAAAAAACTTTTATTTTAGTACTGGCAGACTTTCTGCCAGTACTTAAGATGGCGGGGACAATTGTGGGGTGGGGGAGGGAAGGGAGCTGTTTGTGAGGGATCAGGGGGTCTGATGTGTCAGGTGGGAGGCTGATCTCTACACTAAAGCTATGATTAACCCTGCAAGCTCCCTACAAACTACCTAATTAACCCCTTCACTGCTAGCCATAATACACGTGTGATTAGCGGCCTTCTAATTACCAGAAAGCAACGCCAAAGTCATGTATGTCTGCTATTTCTGAACAAAGGGGATCCCAGAGAAGCATTTACAACAATTTGTGCCATAATTGCACAAGCTGTTTGTAAATAATTTCAGTGAGAAACCTAAAATTGCGAAAAAATTTAAGTTTTTTTTTAAATTTGATCGCATTTGGCGGTGAAATGGTGGCATGAAATATACCAAAATGGGCCTATATCAATACTTTGGGTTGTCTACTACACTTAAGCTAAAATTAACTCTCCAAGCTCCCTACATGCTCCCTAATTAACCCCTTCACTGCTGGGCATAAAACACGTGTGGTGCGCAGTGGCATTTAGCAGCCTTCTAATTACCAAAAAGCAACGCCAAAGCCATATAAGTCTGCTATTTCTGAACAAAGGGGATCCCAGAGAAGCATTTACAACCATTTATGCCATAATTGCATAAGTTGTTTGTAAATAATTTCTGTGAGAGACCTAAAGTTTGTGAAAAAGTGAACAATTGTTTTTTATTTGATCGCATTTGGCGGTGAAATGGTGGTATTAAATATACCAAAATGGGCCTAGATCAATACTTTGGGTTGTCTACTACACTACACTTAAGCTAAAATTAACTCTACAAGCTGCCTACATGCTCCCTAATTAACCCCTTCACTGCTGTGCATAAAACACTTGTGGTGCGCAGTGTCATTTAGCAGCCTTCTAATTACCAGAAAGCAACGCCAAAGCCATATAAGTCTGCTATTTCTGAACAAAGGGGATCCCATAGAAGCATTTACAATCATGTATGCCATAATTGCATAAGTTGTTTGTAAATAATTTCTGTGAGAAACCTAAAGTTTGTGAAAAAGTGAACAATTTTTTTTATTTGATCGCATTTGGCGGTGAAATGGTGGCATGAAATATACCAAAATGGGCCTAGATCAATACTTTGGGTTGTCTATTACACTACACTTAAGCTAAAATTAACTTTACAAGCTCCCTACATGCTCCCTAATTAACCCCTTCACTGCTGGGCATAAAACACGTGTGGTGCGCAGTGGCATTTAGCAGCCTTCTAATTACCAAAAAGCAACGTCAAAGCCATATAAGTCTGCTATAATGGCATGTCTGGCACACAATGTTGGGGCAAGGGTCCATCTGACCACTGATACCTGGTCTGCAAAGCATGGTCAGGGCAGGTATATCACCTACACTGCGCACTGTGAAGCAGGCGTAACCCTTACACTACCTGATCGATACAACATCATACCTGATGTTTTAAAGCACGTTATTCCAAACAATTTAGGAATGTTAGGTGATTTATGCCCTTTATGGATTAAATCCAGACTCTGCATCAACTATGTAATTTTCCATGGGAGTTTTGACATGGATCCCCCTCCGGCATGCCACAGTCCAGGTGTTAGTCCCCTTGAAACAACTTTTCCATCACTATTGTGGCCAGAAAGAGTCCTTGTGGGTTTTAAAATTCGCCTGCCTATTGAAGTCTATGGCGGTTCGCCCGGTTCGCCCATTCGCAAACATTTGCGGAAGTTCACGTTCGCCCTCGCGAACGCAAATTTTTATGTTCGCGACATCACTAATTGTGGCGTCTACCACTTTAAAGTGACATGAAAGTCAAAACGAAATTACTCTAATTTAGGCAGAGCATGCAATTTTAAGCAGCTTTCCAATTTACTTCTATTGTCTATTGATTGGTGGTTGTACATATATGCCACTTGTCATTGGCTCACCAGTAGTGTATTGCTGCTCAACAAATGATACCAAGACAATAAAGTGAATTTGGTAATATAATTGTAGGCTCTATCTGAATCAGGTCCCTTTAAATATGTTTCACCCCTGTTGTTATTAACATGGACTGTAGCATACTCACAATTTATATATATATATATATATATATATATATATATATATATATATATATATATATATATATATATATATATATATATATATATAAATATAACGTATGCTCCTTGTATTACTAATTAAATATATTTGCATACAGATTTAACAAGAAACAATTTACCCTTCATGTAATTGTGAAAATAATTTAACGCAAAATATTAGACATCCTTTAAATTTTGAACTTTAATAATTAGCATGTTACTGTTTTAATGAATATTTTAAAAAATAAATAAAACAGCTGAAATAATTTTGCCTATGTTACAGTGAAAATTGACATTTGGTAATAGCCAGCATTTTTATTGAGACTGTAACTGTTTTTGACTTAAAAATATGTCAAAGTCAAAATTAGTCTTCTGGCTTGCTTTCAAGATTACCTTTGTAGTCATAATGCATTGAAGTTGCATTTGACAGCAGGAGGTTGTCAAGAAAACTGACTAAGACACTGTACTGATCTTGTCATCCTCAGAGACCTTAAAGGGACAGAATGCTATAAAATTGTTTTCTCTTAGGGGCCCATTTATCAAGCTCTGTATGGAGCTTGAAGGGCCGTGTGTCTTACAACTTATTGAGGAGGTAAATTGGACATCAGAGTCCAAGTGGTTAATTGTAGATGCAGTCTCTCTATACTCTTGTATACCCCATGAGAAGGGCCTAGAGGCCATATGTTTTTTTCTGGAGAACTTTACAGAGTACACTGAACCATATAAGATCTTCATTGTGAAGGTTATTGGGTTCCTCCTCACGCATAACTATTTTATGTTTGAGGGGGTTTATTATCTTCAAAAATGTGGAACAGCGATGGGAGCTAAATTTGCCATATTGTATGCGAACTTATTCCTTGGATACTGGGAATTTTTCCACATTTTTGGGGATAATAACCCATACCGTTGCTATGTATCTCTATACAAGAGGTACATAGACGACCTTATATTTATATGGACTGGTTCACAGCCTCTAGCTGAAAAATTCTGCTCTTACCTGAATCTCAATGGAATGAATCTCAATTTCACATTTGAATACGAGTATACCATTAATTATCTTGATCTGACGCTGATAGGGCTTTCTAATGGAAAACTAAAGACAACAGCATATAGAAAACCTATTTCAGGCAACTCAGTACTGTTTGGTACCAGTTGCCACCCGAAACATGTTCCCCAGGCTATAGCCAAAGGAGAAATGATTAGACTGAAATAAAATTGCTCAGATGACAGTGACTTCAGAGCACTTGCCACAGACTTAGAAGCTAGATTACATCAGAGAAAATATCCCAAAAATGCTATCCTTAGGGCCAAACAGGCAGTCAGTGGAAAAACTAGACATAGCCTCTTACACTCACAGGGACAGAAGAGTCATAGTAGTACTACTAACAGACATAAAGGGGTCACCTTTGTTACGACACATAGCAGCCAATATAAACAAATATGCTCAATTGTTCGAAAAAATTTTCAAATATTGAAAGCAGATGATAAACTGGTAGAAACAGTAGAAAATGGACTGAGGTGTTCATACAAAAAGCGTCCAACATTGGGGTCCCTTCTGTCTCCTACTATGTTACCTACTTATGCCAACAATTCTAGCTCATGGATTAAACACCAGGGCATGTATAAATGTGGTCATAGTAGATGTAAACCCTGTGAATATGTAAATGTTTGCAACACTTTCTCTAGCTGTGTCACAGGCAAAACGTATAGTATCAAATCATGTCTCAATTGTACCTTTAAATATGTTATCTATCTTCTGGAGTGTTCACAATGTAAAATTCAATACGTGGGGCTCACTTCAAGGGATGTCAATACCTGAATCAGAGATCGCCTTTCGAAATTTAAGGTAGCTGGGTCAACCACCCCTGTGGTACAGCACTTTGGAGTTCATCATGGTGGCAATCTTGCCAGCTTCTCGTGGTGTACTATAGAGAAGGTTGTGAAACCCAAAAGGGGAGGTTCTATTGATCGTATCTTGGATTTGAGGGAAGCTTTTTGGATATTCACCCTGGGAACTAGAATTCCCTATGGCCTCAACTCCAAATATGACATTATGAATTTCTGGTAATGGCAACACGTCCGGGTTCTCTGTATGTGCCTCTCCAAAATATGTGCCTTCACTATCTTGCTTATACACTATGTACAACAATGGGTATCGCACTATACTAGTCAATTGACTATGGAGCAGTATTATTTCTCTTTTGAACATACCCTAGAGCTATCGCAGAATAATTTTTAGTCCTTGCCTTTACCCCTTTCAATTCTACTACTATAAGGTCTTTCAGTAGCCATGTCCAAATATTGGTCACTTTGACATATTATAATATTATAATCTATCTCTGCCCTCTGTGCTTCCTAATGATAAGCCTATTGATAATATCTAATACACTTTGAGCCTATCATTATCTAGTGCAGGCTCCAGCTATGTTAGCAAATGTTTAATATCATTTGATACTGTTGCGGCAAGCCTTCCAATTGTAACTTTGTTTATCGCCAGTATATCAGAATTGGAATGTCAATGTGTATATATTACTGTTTTGATCTCAGCTGATCCTATGAGGCTTGAAAGGTTACTATCTATAATGTACAACTGTTAGGGAGCAGGTGTGCTTCAATTTGTTTTTATCCAATGAAACTGTGTGATTATTTAACTTGGTGTGACACGTAGCACTACAGGCTATGATTACAGCTCTATGCCGAAACGCGTAAGCCATTAGTGCCACACCAGCTCTCTGCATGTGATTTTATGCCATTTTCCAGCTTTTTAACCTTTGTGATATTAAAGAAGATTTTACTTATACTCCGCGGATCTCCTTCTCTTGATTTTGTATCTGGTGCCAGTCATACGTGGAGACACGCTGTGGGGAAGGTGTGAGCTGCAACCGCATCAGCCATAGGAGGGAAGAGGACAGATGATGTGCCATAGGGGCGTTACAGAGTGATTGGTGGTGACCGGAACACATCCATGAGACGCCGAATCATTCCGGTGTAGAACGGACGAGCACTTGGAGAGGTATAAGGGTATTACCCCGTGCATCGCCGAATACTACAGAAGATCCGGTAAGAAATTAAGGCCTAGGGCAGCAGTGGATTATAGTGTATTTACCGTGTTACCCAGTCTCCTGTTAGTTCTATGCTTCATGGATAATATAAAAATCCTCCAATAATTGACTTGTGGCAGGTTGTATACTTTTTATATACCATATTAACGATGTGGACTGAGAATCAGAGTACTTGTTGTGTATGTGTGGAGAGCCTTCAGACTCACCAGAAACACCAGTTATGAAGCAGCGATCTAAAGGCCGCTGCTCCATAACCTGTCCGCCTGCTCTGAAGGAGCCAGACAGAGATTGCGGGAAATCAACTTGATTGAATACGATCGGGTTGATTTGACACCCCCCCTGCTAACAGCCGATTGGCTGCAAATCTGCAGGGGGTGGCATTGTACCAGCAGTTCACAAGAGCGTACTGGTGCAATGCTGAAAGTGAGAGCGTATGCTGTCTGAATTCAGCGATGTCTGTCGGAAATGATCCTCTGATCGATCATGTCTGACAGACATTTCATAAATAGGCCCTTAATGTGTTTCCAATTACTTTTTTTACCAGCTGCAGAGCATAAAATGTATGAAATTTGCTTTTTTAGGTTTATTTGTGTAAATAAAAAAGCTGATTTTCTGTTTTGAAGTCACAACCTAATAAAATGGGTTGAGCTTGTAGATATAAACAGATCTCATTACTTTATCACATTGTGTACATATACATGCTTTTTATCTTATATCTGTCCATAAATCAAAGACCAATACTTGGAGAAAACAATGGAAAATTAAAATTTTATTACCTTATCTCTTCTATACCCCACTGGGGAGCGTAATTTCTTCTACTGGTTGTTTTTACACAGCGTATCTATAGCTTGGACCTAAGGCCAGAAACTTTCAGAATAGGTGGGGTTACCACAGGCTAAATCAACTATTTTAAAAGCCAATATAATGGTAAAGGAAATACTTGTAAACAATTTATATGTACACTCCAACAGGTAAAGAGGATCAATTGGGAACAAATTAAAGGGGGAGACATTTTTGAGTAAACTGTCTTTTTAAAGGGCCATAAAACCCAAATATATTGTTTCATTCAGATAAAGCATTTGATTTTAAACAACTTCCCGATTTACTTATATTATCTAATTTGTTTTGTTCTCTTGGTATCATTTGCTGAAAAAAGATACATAGGTAGGCTAAGGAACTGCTGATTAGTGGCTGCACATATATGTCTCATATTATTGGCTCACCTGATGTGATCAGCTAGCTCCCAGTAGTGCATTTCTGCTTCAACAAAGGATATCATGAGAATTATGTAAATGAAATAACAGAAGTAAAATGGAAATGTGTTTAAAATTGAACGCTGTATCTGAATCATAAAAGAAAAATGTTGGGGCTTCATGTCCCTTTAAAGGGACAGTCTAGTCCAAAAATAAACTTTCATTATTCAGATAGGGCATCTAATTTTAAACAACTTTCCAGTTTAATTTTATCAAAAATGTTGCTTTGTTCTTTTGGTATTCTTAGTTGAAAGCTAAACCTAGGAGGTTCATATGCTAATTTCTTAGACCTTGAAGGCCGCCTCTATGCTAAGGCATTTTGACAGTTTTTCACAACTAGAGGGTGTTAGTTCATGTGAGTCATATAGATAACACTGAGTCACGCACATGGAGTTCCTAGGAGCCAGCACTGATTGGCTAAAATGCAAGTCCTGTTAAAAGAACTGAAATACAGGGGCAGTTTGCAGAGGCTTAGATACAAGATAATCACAGAGGTAGAAAGTGCATTAATATAACTGTGTTGGTTATGCAAAACTGGGGAATGTGTAATAAAGGGATTATTTATCTTTTAAAACAATAACCAATCTGGTGTAGACTGTCTCTTTAAGTTATATTATGGGGCCTAAAATTTACTTCCAAGCAAATAGTAGCGCAATACTTTAACTGAACTATAGGCTGCAAAGATGATGTTTACTTGATAGAAACTGAAATACTAAAAAGGATGAATTATACCTAACATACTATATCGTCACATATAGTTAAAATAGTTAACAATTTAGGTTGTGCTGACAGAATAATGCTACTCAAATGGTTTTAGCAGTAAACAAAATAAACTTTTACAGGTAGCTGTGACAAACCAGCAATATGAGTTATGCTAGTAAAGTAAAAATTACACATGTAGTTGTGATAATAAAGTGTAACTCCACAGGTAATTGATACGTCTAAAGAAGCAATTGGCCTATAGGACAACAGAAAAATAAAACATAAATAGTCTAATATACTAACGTCTGCACTTGTTTTTTTTCTTTCTACATATTATGGGGCCTATCTATCAAGCTCTGAAAGGAGCTTGACAGCCTGTGTTTCTGGTGAGTCTTCAGACTCGCCAGAACAGCAGTTATGAAGCAGCGGTCCATAAAGACATCGCCAGAAATCAACCCGATCGAGTACGATCGGGTTGATTGACACCTCCCTGCTGGCGGCCCATTGGCCGCGAGTCTGCAGGGGGCGGCGTTGCACCAGCAGCTCTTGTGCGTATTGCTCTCCGCATTGAGCGAGGTCTGGCGGACCTGATCCGCACTGTCGGATCAGGTCCATCAGACCTTGATAAATAGAGGCCTATATGTTTTTCTTATTCTGTCACATATGATGTAAGATGTTTTTCCCCAAAATTCTAAAGGAAACTGTTCACTTTATTATAATGTCTGTATTCTATCTTTGTCCTTTTTTTATCTGCTGATTGACACTTTATGGTAAGATGAAAAAGTTTTCTCTATTTTTTTTTATTGTAGTTCGCAAATATTTTTAATAATTGATTTTTTTTCTGAAACTTACATGAGCAGATGTTTTGATCTTAGTCTTTTTGTGATGGTGATTGCTAAAGGCCGGAACCAGCACATAATAGAGTTTATGGGCCTCTAGTTATGAAGCTCCATACTTACCTGCCTTCGCCGGCCCCAATACGCTCACCTAAGCTCGCCTCACATCGCCGCCGTGGACCTGATATGCTCGCCAAAGTTATCAATAAATCTGTCAAAAGCCGCGTACCAAGTATGGGGCGATGAGCAGCGGGACTGTGATAGTTATCATCATTAATCTCGGCTGCTCTTTGGCTTTTTTACAGCTCTTATTGATACCCTGTCACTAAGCACTCACAATATACTATTACTGTTCTACCCCCTATACCCGGCGCCCCCCCGGAGCCCCCTGCAACTAAATAAAGTTATTAACCCCTAAACCGCCGCTCCTAGACCCCCGCCGCAAACTATAATAAATATATTAACCCCTAAAAAACCGCCGCTCCTAGACCCCGCCGCAACTATAATAAATATATTAACCCCTAAACCGCCACTCCCGGACCCCGCTGCAACTATAATAAATATGTTAACCCCCTAAATCGCCGCTCCGGACCCCCCCCGCAATCATAATAAATATGTTAACCCCTAAACCGCTGCTCGTAGACCCCGCCGCAACTATAATAAAATATGTTAACCCCTAAACCGCCACTCCTAGACCCCACCGCAACTATAATAAATATGTTAACCCCTAAACCTCCGCTCCCGGACCCCGCCACCACCTACATAATACCTATTAACCCCTATCCTGCCCCCCCTATACCGCCGCCACCTATAATAAATTTATTAACCCTATCCCGCCCCCCCCCCCTACACCGCCGCCACTATAATAAAATTATTAACCCCTAAACCTACGTCTAACACTAACCCTAACACCCCCCTAACTTAAATATTAATTAAATAAATCTAAATAATATTACTCTTATTAACTAAATTAATCCTATTTAAAACTAAATACTTACCTGTAAAATAAACCCTAGATAGCTACAATATAATTGGATAATTACATTGTAGCTATCTTAGGATTTATATTTATTTTACAGGCAACTTTGTATTTATTTTAACTAGGTACAATAGTTATTAAATAGGTATTAACTATTAAAAACTACCTAGCTAAAAAGAAATTCAAAATTATCTGTAAAATAAATCCTAACCTAAGTTACAATAAACCTAAACTACTACACTATTATTAAATTAATTAAATAAATTAGCTACCAATACCTACAATTAAATACCAATTAAATAAACTAAAACTAAATTACAAAAACAAACACTAAATTACAGAAAATAAAAAAAATATTACAAGAATTTTAAACTAATTACACCAAATCTAAGCCCCCTAATAAAAAAAAAAATAATAATAACAGTCCCTACCCTATTCTACATTACAAGGTAATCAGCTCTTTTTACCAGCCCTTAAAGGGCCTTTTTGGCGGGGCATGCCCAAAGTAATCAGCTCTTTTTGCCTGTAAAAAAAACAAACCCCCCCCCCCAACATTAAAACCCACCACCCACATACCCCCTACTCATAACCCACCCAAACCCCCCTTAAAAAAAACCTAACACTAACCCCCTGAAGATCTCCCTACCTTGAGTCTTCACCCAGCTGGGCCGAAGTCTTCATCCGATGGGGCAGAAGAAGACATCCAGACCGGCAGAAGTCTTCATCCTATCCGGGCAGAAGAGGACATTCCAGACCGGCAGAAGTCCCTTCATCCTATCCGGGCAGAGAGGACATCCGGACCGTCAGACATCTTCATCCAAGCTGCGTCTTCTATCTTCATCCATCCAACGAGGAGCGGCTCATCTTCAAGACCTCCGGCGTGAACATCCTTCTTGCACGACGACAACCCGATGATGGCTGGCCCTTTAAATGACGTCATCCAATATGGCGTCCCTCAAATTCTGATTGGCTGATAGGATTCTATCAGCCAATCGGAATTAAGGGTTGGAAAAATCTGATTGGCAGATGCAACGTCCCCTCGAATTCCAATTGACTGATAGGATTCTATCAGCCAATCGGAATTAAGGTAGGAAAAATCTGATTGGCTGATGCAATCAGCCAATCAGATTGAGTTCAATCCGATTGGCTGATCCAATGAGCCAATCGGATTGAACTTCAATCTGATTGGCTGATAGCATCAGCCAAATCAGATTTTTCCTACCTTATTCCGATGTGGCTGATAGAATCCTATCAGCCAAATCGAATTCAAGGGACGCCATCTTGAATGACGTCAATTAAAGGACCAGCCATCGTCGGGTTGTCGTCGTGCAAGAAGAATTTTCCACGCCGGAGGGTCTTGAAGATGGAGCCGTTCCTCGTCGGATGGATGAAGATAGAAGATGCCGCTTGGATGAAGATGGTCTGCCGGTCCGGGATGTCCTCTTCTGCTCCGGATAGGGATGAAGACTTCTGCTGGTCTGGATGTCCTCTTCTGCCCCATCCGATGAAGACTTCGGACCTGCTGGGTGAAGACGACTCAAGGTAGGGAGATCTTCAGGGGGGGTAGTGTTAGGGTTTATTTAAGGGGGGGTTTGGTGGGTTAGAGTAGGGGTATGTGGGTGGTGGGTTTTAATGTTGGGGGGTGTATTTTTTTTTTTACAGGCAAAAGAGCTGATTACTTTGGGCATGCCCGCAAAAAGCCTGAAGAGCCGTCGACAGAAGAAGATGCTCCGGTGCCGGATGTCTTGAAGATGGAGCCGCTCCGCGTCAGAAGGATGAATATAGAAGATACCGTCTGATGAAGACTTCTGCCCCTCTGGAGGACCACTTCTTGCTGCTTGGATGAAGACTTTTCACGGCTTCATTGAGGTCTTCTTGCCCGTTTGGATGAAGACTTCTCCCGGCTTCGTTGAGGATGGATGTCTGGTCTTCAAAAACTGTAAGTGGATCTTCGGGGGTTAGTGTTAAGTTTTTTTAAGGGTTTATTGGGTGGGTTTAATTTTTTAGTTTAGGGTTTGGGTAGAAAAGAGCTTAATGCCCTTTAAGGGCAATGCCCATCCAAATGCCATTTTCAGGACAATGGGGAGCTTAGGTTTTTTAGATAGGATTTTATTTGGGGGGTTTGGTTGTGTGGGTGGTGGGTTTACTGTTGGGGGGGTTGTTTGTATTTTTTACAGGTAAAAGAGCTGATTTCTTTAGGGCAATGCTCCGCAAAAGGCCCTTTTTAAGGGCATTGGCAGTTTAGTTTAGGCTGGGTGTGCATTTTTATTTTGATAGGGCTATTAGATTAGGTATAATTAGTTTAAATATTTGATAATTCTCCTTTTTTATTTTGTGTAATTTAGTGTTGGTTTTTGTAATTTAGTTAATTGTATTTAATTAATGTAATTTATTTAATTGTAGTGTAAGGTTAGGTGTTAGTGTAAGACAGGTTAGGTTTTATTTACAGGTTAAATTTGTATTATTTTAGCTAGGTAGTTATTAAATAGTTAATTACTATTTACTTACTAGTCTACCTAGTTAAAATAAATACAAACTTAGCTGTGAAATAAAAATAAAAACATAAGCTAGATACAATGTAACTATTAGTAATATTGTAGCTAACAGGGTTTATTTTATAGGTAAGTATTTAGTTTAAATAGGAATTATTTAGGCATTAATTGTAATTTTTTATTTAGATTTATTTTAATTATGTTAAAGTTAGTGGGTGTTAGGGTTAGGGGTTAGACTTAGGGTTAGGTTTAGGGGGTTAATAACTGTAGTATAGTGTCTGCCGATTTTGGGGGTGGAAGATTAGGGGTTAGTAAGTGTAATGTAGGTGGCGTGACATTGGGGGTGGCAGATTAAGGGTTAAATAAGTGTAGGTAGGTGGCAGCGATGTCCGGGGTGGCAAATTAGGGGTTAATAAATTTCATGCAGGTGTCAGCGATGTCGGGGACGGCAGATTAGGGATGTTTAGGACTCGGGGTTTATGTTAGGGTGTTAGGTGTAAACATAAATTTTAGTTTCCCCATAGGAATCAATTGGGGCTGTGTTACGGAGCTTTACGCTCCTTTATTGCAGGTGTTAGGCTTTTTTTTAGCCGGCTCTCCCCATTGATGTCTATGCGGAAATCGTGCACGAGCATGTAAAACCAGCTCAAAGCAGCACTGGTATTTGAGTGCGGTATGGAGCTCAATTTTGCTGAACGCTGCAATATTGCCTGCTAACAGCTGGGTTTATGAAAACCCTGTAATAGCAGCGCTATAGGGAGGGTGAGCGGTGGAAATAACTTGGCAAGTTAGCACCGAGCCACTCATAACGCAAAAACTCGTCATCTAGCTGAAGGTTATATTAATATACTTTTTACCTCTGTGATTATCTTGTATATAAAACCTCTGCAGACTTGCCCCTTATCTCAGTTCTTTTGACAGACTTTCATTTTAGCCAATCAGTTCTGCTCATAAATAACTCCATGAGAGTGAGCACATGTTTATCAATATGGCACACATGAACTAGTGCGGTCAAGCCGTGAAAAACTGTCAAAATGCACTGAGACAAGAGGTGGCCTTCAAGGGTTTAGAAGTTAGCATATGAGCCTACCTAGGTTTAGCTTTCAAACAAAGAATACCAAGACAACAAATCAAATTTGATGATAAAAGTAAATTGGAAAGTTGTTTTAAAATTGTAATGTCCTGATCTGAATCAAGAAAGTTTAATTTTGAACTAGACTCTCCCTTTAAACTTCAGAACTATTTGATGTATAAATACATGTCCAGATGTGAGATAACAGGTTAAACTGAACCATTAATAATGATCATTATCTGAAACCCATAAATGTACTGAATGGTAAGTAAAATTGTAAAACAAATTTTATCTGATGAATTCAGAATGATAATAGAATAATCAATGAAACTACTTGTTTGAAATTATGTGTTTGGCCCCTTCGTCGTCATACCCTTAGAAAAAAAAGTATGGAGGTAAATACAATATTGTCATCAATATTTAATTAAAGGAACATAATGCGCATATGCTAAATCAATTGAAAAGTAATATTTTACCTCAAAATTTCTTCAGCTCACAAGTGTTGTGATGTAGCTACTGTCAGCTGCATACTGAAACAAAACAGCCATCAGCTTCAACAGTGCTGACATCACATTTTTCCTTTACTGTGATCTCATGATATTTCACTGAAATCTCTAGTGAGATTTCATAGTTAAAGGGACACTATACCCAAACATTTTCTTTCATGATTAACGTAGAGAATACAATTTTAAAACAACATTCAATGTACTTCTATTACATAATTTGCTTCATTCTTTAGATATACTTTAATGAAGAAATAGCAATGCACACGGTGGAACCAATCACAGGAGGCATCTATGTGCAGCTACCAATCAGCAGCTTACTAAGCATATCTAGATATGCTTTTCAGCAAAGAATATCAAGAGAATGAAGCACATTATATAATAGAAGTAAATTAGAAAGCTGTTATAATTGTATGCTCTTTCTAAATCATGAAAGAAAAAATTTGGGTTTCCCTGTCCCTTTAATGTCATTAAACAGAGGTGGGAAGTAAAATGACTGTGCCTGCACATGTCAGATAAATATTCCTTTGCAAATCTTGGGACTAGCATCCTGATTGGCTGCTTTACAGTGGAGTGTTAACCCCTTAATGACCAGCGATGTACCCTGTAGGATGCTGTTCGTTATGCCCTGCAGTCTTGGCTTCTCACTGCCGCGATCTCACTTAAAATTGTGAGATTCCACTATTTCTGCATGCCCCACGAGTGGGGAACTGCAGAAATAGAGTTGCAGAGTTACCGAAGCAGAGAGGGCCACTAGGAGGGAGGTGGGTTGGACAGCCCATCGCTGAAGGAGGCGGGAAGGAGCTGCCAGTACCTAAGATGGTCACAAATAGGTAGAGGGGGTAGGGTTAGAGAGCTGTTTGGGGGAATCAGGGAGTTTTGGAGGTAAAAAAAAAACGTAAAAAAAACAACCCCCTTTTATTTGTATACTGGCAGCCTTTCTGCCAGTACTTAAGATGGGGGTGACCTTTTGGGGGTGGGGGAGGGAAAGAGCTGTTTGAGAGGGGTCAGGGAGGGTACAGGGGGTCGATGTGTCAGGTTGGAGGCTAACCTACTACACTAAAGCTAAAATTAACCTTATAAGCTGCCTAATTAACCCCTTCACTGCTGGGCAATAATTAGGGTTGCCATCTCAGCCATTTTTTCCTGGACACTTATGAGTTACACACGCTGCAGAGTGTGCACGGAGGAACATGTATTGTGTTTCTGGACAGCACTATTCATATTTCTCCCTGCACACCCTGCAGCATGTGTAACTTATAAGTGTTCTGTATTTTAAGAGACGGGTGGCAACCCTAGGCATAATACAAGTGTGGTGCGCAGCAGCCATTAGCGGACTTCTAATTACCTAAAAGCAATGCAAAGCCATATATGTCTGCTATTTCTGAACAAAAGGGGATCCAAGAGAACCATTTACAACTATTGTGCAATGATTGCACAAGCTGTTTGTAAATCATTTCAGTGAGAAAACTAAATTGTGAAGAAGTTAACATTTTTTTTTTTATATTTTATCGCATTTGGCGATGAAATGGTGGCATGAAATATACCAAAATGGTCCTAGATCAATACTTTCAGTTGTCTACTAAATAAATTATATAGTTTTGTAGGTAAAAAAAAAAGTCTCTATTTCTGTTTAAATGTATTGATGGCAAAAATGCTAAAAAGTGATCTGGTCTTTGGGAAGTTTTTGTCTGAAGTGCCCAGTCCCTTAAGGGGGGTTAATATTTGTGAAATTTTAAGGTAAAATATTTTCCTTCTTTACATATAAGTGTTCAGGTGATATTTTCTAGGCAGCTTTACAGATATACTTCATCACTTTCAAGTCCTTCAACATTTGGGTTTCATATCCCTTTAAGAATGTTGAAGGCAACATTGCGCCCACTTTCTCAGAGAAGGGGCTAATGTAAAGTTTATCAATTAACTAACATTAACTAATGAACTGTAAACTAATAAAACTATTTAATATTGCATTTTCCCTTTCAATATTTATCCTTACATACTGTCCACATAATAATTTAAAGTGACATTAAACAATAAATGCTTGATACAATGATTCATTCAAAGAAAAGATTAGTCTGAGAATTACATGTAGATGCATTTTTTAAAAGTTTTAATTAGCTGTTTAAATAGTGACTAAGTATCAAGTTTTAGTGTCTATAAAACAATGGGAGCTGCCATATTGTAACTTAGGGTACCTTCTCTGATGTTGCCAATTATGAACAGTTATAAAATAGGTTACTAAGGTGTGCAGCTATGGCTGTGTGGCTATGTGGAATACAACAGTGTTCTGCACTTCCATGAAAGTATATTGCAGAGGGTTTTTTTTATATTATAGATTTATCATTTTATGTTACCATCTAAAAGTGTTTAATGTCCCTTTAATAATTTAAAATATTTAGATTACGGGGCCCATTTATCAAGCTACAGAAACCACAGTTTATGAAGCCGCGGTCTAAAGACCGCTGCTCCATAACCTGTCCGCTTGCTCTGAGCAGGCGGACACACATCGCTGAAAATCAACCCGATCGAGTATGATTGGGTTGATTGAACACCTCCCTGCTGGTGGCCACGAATCTGCAGGGGGCGGCATAGCACCAGAGCTCACAAGAGCTGGTGGTGCAATGCTGAATACGGAGAGTGTATTGCTCTTCGCATTTCAGCGAGGTCTGGCGGACCTGATCCGCACTGTCGCTAAGATTGGAACACCTTTACTAGAGCACAAAAGATGGTAGCACGGAGTTATAGACATATGGCCATTTTTAGCTAATGTGAGCCAATTTTCCAGGTTGCCCAAGGCCCAGCACCAGCCCACTTCCTTTGTTATTTCGAGAACAGAGTGCCTTATCTGCATATATGCGAAAAAATCCTTATTAGTTAAGTTAAATTCCTCCTTCAGTTTCTCGAATGTTTTTATACATTTTCGTTCCCTATCTATTAGGCATAGTGCCCTATCTAGCCCTAGATTGTGCCATTTTTAAAAAAATGCAGAATTTAGACCTGCTTGGAATTTAGGGAGTTTCCTATCAGGGGTAAAATATTGAGAGGCCTTGCTGTTTATTGAGAGAAAGTTAGCTATATTCCACCATGCCTTAAGTGGGTTTTAAATAGTTTTAAGTCCCTTAATTTCATCCGTTAACTCTTTTAACGTAGAGTTAATCAATGCTGTTGGAAGATATGTATTACAAACATTTATTTCAAGTGCATTATTTAGTACATAGTTTTAGAGAAAATCCAGTTGGTTACTATACGAGCTAAAAAACTGAGATTATAGAATCTTATGTCTGGTAATTGCCAGGCCACCATATTCCTTTGGTAAAGAAAGTTTGGTAAGAGAAACCCTAGGTCTTTTCTCCTGCCATAAGAATTGTGTGAGAGAACTATTATTTGAACGAATATCCTTTTCTAAGAGGATTATTGGATATTTTGGAGGACATATAACAACTTCGGAAGGAGAGCCATTTTAAATAATGCTATTCGCCCAGAAATTGATATTTGCAAATTTTGCCAAATTTTAAATCTTTCTTTTAATATATTTTAATATTGGGGGTATATTGAGATTATATAAATCTCCTGACATGGCCGGGATAAGGATCCCTAAATATTTGAAGGAATCAGTAACCACTCTGAAGGGGATATTAGAAATAGAGTTGCAAGTTTTCCTCAGCCAAGGTATTTCAGATTTTGCCACGTTCAACCTATATCCTGAGAAGGACCCGAATTGATCAATTATGTGAAAAAGTTTAGGAATATTTGATTTTAGTATTAGCCAGATTATAAAAGTATGTCATCCGCATATAACGCATATAACGGATTTTACATCTCATGTTTTTCAATTTTGATGCCCTCCAGACGATGCCTAATCATGTAGTAGCCGGTTGTCAAAAAAGAATTTTGGCAAAAAGTTGCATCTAAATAGCACTTCACAGTCCCTTTGGACTTATAATGAATATAACATCATTATTTGGAGGTGAAATTCGGTGATGTATTAAAAATTTAACATTTATTGATTTATATTAAAATCATAGAACACAAACAACAAACAACATGAATATTTTTAAAAACACATTAGAATGTTTAGACCAATGAAAATTCTGATTTGCAATGTGGAGATACACACTCTGGTACTCTGTGGCTATAATTATAGTCACATGAATTAGTCCAATAATTAAGTAGTGCATACACACGTATAATGTGAATAACAATTTATTATTGTTGCGTTATTAGTCAGAGAATAGATCAGTATAGTTAGTCCTGATTCTGCTTAGATTGACATATTCATAGATTTCGGTTGTTATTGAGAGAAATATTAACCATGTCCCCACTGCTTGGATATAGTAAATTCACAGTGTTTAAGATGATAGGTGTAAACATAAAATTTTCGATTAAACCAGTGTAAAGGGTATGTGCCGTTTATGCATACACAATAGAGATTGTGACAATTCTTTCAAACACTGGATAATAACTGGTACTTAGTGGGCTTAAAATGACTCAAGTGAGCTATGAATTATTGGAGGTATTTCATTAAACCGATATTATTCTGTGGATCATTTACAGTTGTTCCCAAATGTTAATAAGAATAAGATTGAGGTTTATTAGTATCTTATTGCATGGATACTGAGAGTATAATAAATGCCTCTGTGAAGCCTCTATAATATTCACTTACGTATGGGTAAGTATGAATAATCTGCGTAGGTTTCTAGTCAGCTGCTCTTATTGTAATTATCTATCTGTGCTACTTTCTAACAGGGCACATCTTAAAGCATCTTTGAGTTAATTCCCAATACTTAGTGTTAATTTTGGTAGTATCTTTTGAACTGTAATTATTAATGATTAACTCTTGTGGTTCTGAATACTTCTTGAAATATTGTGTTTATATATACACAATTAAAACTGTGGAATATTGCATGGATATTCCACTGCAATATTTTCGTAGTTTATATATAATGATATTGTGCATGAAATATTCTAGAATTGGATAAATACCCGTGTATGATGTTTGTGCACATTGGTTAAGAGTTAAAGATTCTCTCACTAATTAGGTATGGCTGGTTCACTGATATTTGACAAGGCTCATATTAATAGAAAATCTCTTGATGTTATATCTCATTAAACAAATATAGAGATTGTAATGCATTGTCCTTATTTACCACTTTATTGTCCGTTAGTTGTATCTGTAATATATATATACAGAAATTCAACTGAGATTAATTGTCAGCTGTTAACATTGTAACTGTATTTGTGCAATGTTAAGTTAACCTGTGATAATAATGTATTCAGGATTAACTGTGAAATAACTTATTGTTGTAAGATTCCCACAATATGGCTGTTACAATGTATACAAAATGATATGTATTTTTGCCAGAGTCGGCTTGCTGTTTAAATTATGGTCATAAAATCTAGGATTGAATATGAACACTATATTGCAAGTGCTCGGTTAGACAACTAATCTCTAGCGTTTTTGCTCTAATTTGGCTATTTATTGTATAGTTGGTCACCACTAAGATAGACTAGAGTACAAGAACAAAGGTAAATGATTCCGGTTCACAGTTTGTACTGTTGCCGCTATGTAAGGCTTGTGACAGAACCCTAATCAAGCATTTCTGGCTATTGTTTAAATTGTTATAAAAGTTGAGCTACAGTTATACTGGTATCACTCGTAGATCTAAAAATATAGTGAAATGACAATTTTTCTAAGGTCTACATTCAAATGCTAATTAAAAGTAAATGAGGGTTGAAAGGAGTTCAACACCCTCCCTTGACATGTTTCGCCGTCTTAGTGGTGGCTTTTTCAAAGGTGACGCGCTGCCCGTGTCCACAGGTGTTTATCACCTTAACTCCACCTCCTAATTCAAATCCGGGGCCAATCAGAGCCATCCTCTCATTACACTGCGATACATTGCTGTGTTGGGTATGTTACTGGAGACAGTATTCGCACTGGGTAAATATTGCCTGATTTAAATGTATACATAAGTCAGAAATATGTGTTGAGTGTACCCTGATCATCAGATTTTTAATCACAGAGTGGAATTGTTCATCAGTGAAATAACATAATGGATATGACAATATTCTTTAATGACAGAAAGATTGTCTTATTCGATTATATTGGACTTGCATTACTGTGTAATAATGTGCGATCTAATACTTCAACTGCCTACATTGTACAAGATTTTATTGGTGTATGAATCTGACTGTGATTCATTGATATCTATGCCATTTATCTGGTGTTAGTTTTGTTGAGTCTATCCCATATTTGAACTATTGGTGAATGCAGACTCATATTCTTTGGTTAGAAAAAGGACACCCTATACATGTTTCTATGAAAAACGACTAATAATTCCTACTATTATAGTGTACATTATCCCTATTTGTATGTATGAATATCAATTCAAATATTATAGGTGTGAAGAAATAACAGGCTTTATTAATGTGTTACATGAAAAAGGATAATGAAATAAAATAAAATAAAGTGATATCACTTTTTAAATAGTGCATCTATGTGTTAACACTTATCATATTATCAGTTAGACAAAAGATTATGATATAGGTAATTCAAGCAAAACCTTGAATTGAATGCGCTGTGTTAATTGTGTGAATGATATCCTTAGTGTAGCTATATTGAGCGTCGGCTTCTATTATCTAGAGCGTAAATACCTATGTAGACCCCTATATTATAGTGAACTTAAATGTATGCAGTCTATATTATAAAAAAGGGGGGGATATATCCCAGGCACATAAATATTTGTTGCGAGTATATTTGGTTGTTATGGATTATTTGAGCATCCGCTCTTAATCTCCAAATGTGAATACCCATATTAAGCCTGTGTTAACCCCGTGAATTCTATCATGATAGATATTGTGCTTTCTCATACTGCAAAATAATACTATAAGTCCCCTTGAATATTCACCATCTGATAGATAGCAGTTTTTAAGTAAAGTTTTGTGTCGCTATGTTCACTACTGTGTTATTATCAAAAGTGATGATGTGTACAGGTTAAACCCATACTGTAGTGAAACATCTAGTGAGAGACAAATAAGGAAATAAATCCTGTGCAATTTATTTGTCCAGGATTTCTATATAAAAGAAAGTGTTGTGTGTGTAAGTAGAGCCTCAGCTCTAGAATAAAGTGAATCAAAGTGAGAAAATGTGAGTCCATGAAAACTCCTGAAGTGACAAACTCAATACATACAAACAACCTACATGGTACAAAGAAGAAAAAGAAAAATGAAGTAAAAATAAGAGCAAACCCATATACTTTGGGTATTCATTGTAGAGAAAGCAAATGAATATATTGACTAGGTTTATTCGGTCAAGCATGTACTTGTAGTATGCAGTCCACTGGATATGAATGTTCTGTCGTTTAAACGACTGTCCTGATCAGTACACACTCACTGTGGCTTAAAATGGCATCAATATTCAATAACAATGACATTAGTTTATATGAACATAGAATAATTGTTTTGTTCATATAGACCTTTGGGATCTACACAGTCCATTAAGTAAATCCAATCCATCTGGTTTCAATTTTTAATAATGATTTTTGAAGGTCTCCTCCTGTTAAATCCCAGTGACAGTTTCTGTACACCGTAACATTGTAACTCTGAGGTCTTGGATTGATGATGTTTCAAAAAATGTAAAGCTACAGAAGTAATTTTTTTTCTTTGGACACATCATCTGGTGCATTCTGGATATTCCGGATATGCTCCATGATTCGTGTATGGAGTTTTCTCGTCGTCATTCCTATGTAGGTGTATGGACAGGTGCATTGAAGGGCATAGATGACTCCCACTGTATTGCAGCTTATATAATTTTTGATTTTATGTATTTTGCCAAATCTGTCAACAATTGTTTTTTCTTTTTAATCAAGTGGGAGTATGGAAATGAGCCCATTTCTATATTTTTTTGTTGTTGGTTACCTCTCTTGACATAATGGCTCAGGCTAAGCATTTCCTTTAAATTTCTAGACCGCCTATAGCCTATGTCGGTCTTGGTTCCGATGTGGTGCTTTAGTTGAGGGTCCAATTGTAGTATATGCCAGTTTTTTTGGATTAAATCTACAATTTGATTTGACTGATCATTGTATGTTAATATTAGTCATGTTTTGTTATCAGAATTTTTATTTTTGACTTTTAATAAGTCTGCTCTGGGAGTCATGTAGGATCTTTTTTACGCTTTTTTGATGGACCTTTTGCTGTATCCTCTAGAGAGTAGCCTGCATTATAGTTCTGATGCTCTTGTTTTAAAAGTATTTTCATTTGAACAATTGCGTCTCATCCTAAGGAATTCTCCCACTGGTAAAGATTTAGTGGTGTTGGGAGCGTGGGCACTTGTGGCGTATAATACATTGTTGGTAGCTGTCTTTTTTCTAAAAAGATCTGTACTTAAAGATCCATTACTTTCTTTATGGATTTTTAAATACAAGAAGGAGATTTGGGTTACACTTTTTTCATAAGTTAATTTGATATTCAGGTTGTTCTTGTTTAATATTTTTAAAAATATCTCCAATTCTGATTCTATCCCTTCCCATATGAACATAATGTCATCAATATACCTAATCCATAACGGGATATTTTGGGTATATTGATCATTAGTATTGAAGAATACAGTTGCTTGTTCCCACCAGCCTAGAAACAGGTTGGCGTAAGTGGGTGCGCACTCAGTACCCATGGCCGTGCCTTGGGTTTGCAGGTAGAATGTATTATTAAATAAAAAGAAGTCGATCCATAACAAACTGATTATGTTCATCGCTTTCTTCAGTAGACATGTCAAGAAAATATCTCGCAGCTTGTAATCCTTGTTTATGACTGATGCTAGTATACAACGATTCCTTATACCATCCTTATACCATCTATCTGTTGTAATACTTCCATGGTATCTCTCACGTACGACGGTAGTTGAGTTAAGAACTGTCTCAATCTTAGATCAATATATTGACTGGCTTTTTTGGTGAGATTATAATTGCCTGAGACTATTGGGGGGCCTGGAGGTTGCTTTGGATTTTTATGGACTTTAGGAATAAGGTAGAATGTAGCAATTTTGGGGTGAGTAGTTGTTAGGAATTTCTTCTCTTTGTTGGTAATTATTCAATTTTTCTTGGCTGTTTCAATGAGTTTATTAAATTGTTGATTGAAGTGTACAACTGGACTCCCCCATAATTCCTTATAACACTCACGATTTTTTAGTTGTGTAGTGGCCTATTTCACATACATTTCCTCAGGCCATATTACAATATTTCCTCCCTTGTCCGCATTCCTGATAATCACATCATTCCAGGATTCCATGTCTTTTAAAGCTTTTCGTTCCTGCGTCGTTAGATTTTTCGATTTGGGATGAACAGTTAATTTGTTTATAGCATCACATACAATTTGATTAAATGTATCTATATTAGAACTTGTATGGCTGGAAGGAGTAAACTTCGATTTAGTTTTTAGAAAGGATCGCCAATCTGTCTTTGCTGATTGGAGTTTTCTGTTAACAGGTCTTCCAAATTTTGGAGAGATTCAAGTTCCTCTTCTGATAAGTCTGTAGGAGTATCACACCCTTGTTTTGTGTTAAAATGTTTTTTCAAGAGCAATTTCCACAAGAAAAGTTGTATATCCTTTATTGTTTCGAATTTATCTAATTGCACATTGGGGCAAAATGATAAGCCTTTAGATAGCACATTAATGTGATGTTTTTCGATAATATTCGATTGGATAAATTAATTATTCTTAGTTCTTCATTCTCATCATTGTGAAAGGGCTTGGATTTCTTTTGTATGGTTTGCCCTTTTGTTGCTTACTCTGAGTTTTTTTCTGGTTGTTCCTTGTGTGTCTTTTGTTTATTCCTTCCACCTCTTCTGGTGGCTCTGAGTCTGTACTTGAATCCTCTTCTAAAAAAGATTTCCTTTTTCTGTTATCAACAACTTTGGTATTTTGGAGTGAGGATAATTCTGCTCTCACTAATTGGTCTGTATTATCTGTATTATCCAATTCTTCATTTTCAGTATCTGATATGTCAATTTCTATGATGTTGACTCTCCTCTGTGTTCTTGAGTTAGACATATTATTAGTGATTTTCCATTTATACACTTTGTTGTTCTGGAAATCCTGAATATCTCTTTGTAATTTTCCCCTTTTGGTGATCTTAATTTAATTCTCATATTTGTCTAACTCCTTTTGGTATTTTTTATACGCATTGTCAAATTCCTTGAGATTTTCAAAGTTCTTAAGTTGTTCATTTTGAGTTTTAATAATTTCCTCTAATCTTTCATATTCTAATGAATCATGTTTAATAAGGATTTTCATCAGTTTATTAGAGCATTCACTCAAGGCTTCTTCCCATTCTTCACTTAAGTTATTTTCTTTAAATTCGAAAGCAGGAAATAATTGTATTCTTAACCCTCTGGGTATCAGATTTCTTTGAATATATTGTTCGCAAAATTGTTGGTCCCACCAAAGTTTGTCCTGTTTAAATAGATTTTTGTGTAAGTCCCTCAATAGTGTATCTAGATTATTGACATTAATGTCCTGATTACCCACTGCTGGGTTCTGGAAAACTTCATTTAGATCAGTTAATCTTTTCTGTTCTCTGATCTGTTTATCCAAATCTAGTTTACTTGCCATAGTGGTTAAATGCAATAATGGTGTGTGCTATATTGTTGCTGGAAACCTATAAGGCTATAGGTATATTGCAATTTCGAAAAAAGGGACACAAGATGCAACAGCACTACACTTATGGTCTGGGAGATGCCTATAATTTGAAAGATATTGCACTTTCTTGGGCTAGAGTGCTGATGCAAGTATAAACTGTAGTAGGTTGTCAAAAAAGAATTTTGGCAAAAAGTTGCATCTAAATAGCACTTCACACTCCCATTGGACTTATAATAAATATAACATCATTATTTGGAGGTGAAATTCGGTGATGTATTCAAATTTAACATTTATTGATTTATATTAAAATCATAGAAACAACAAACAACATGAATATTTTTAAAAACACATTAAAATGTTTAGAACAATGAAAATTCTGATTTGCAATGTGGAGATACACACTTGTGTACTCTGTGGCTATAATTATAGTTACATGAATAGTCCAATAATTAAGTAGAGCATACACACGTATAATGTGAATAACAATTATTATTGTAGCGTTATTAGTCAGAGAATAGATCAGTATAGTTAGTCCTGATTCTGCTTAGATTGACATATTCATAGATCTCGGTTGTTATTGAGAGAAATATTAACCATGTCCCCACTGCTTGGATACAGCAAATTCACAGTGTTTAAGATCATAGGTGTAAACATAAAATTTTCAATTAAACCAGTGTAAAGGGTGTGTGCCATTTATGCATACACAATAGAGATTGTGACAATTCTTTCAAACACTGGATAATAACTGGTACTTAGTGGGCTTAAAATGACTCATGTGAGCTATGAATTATTGGAGGTATTTCAGTAAACCGATATTATTCTGTGGATCATTTACAGTTGTTCCCAAATGTTAATAAGAATAAGATTGCCCTTTATTAGTATCTTAATGCATGGATACTGAGAGTATAATAAATGCCTCTGTGAAGCCTCTATAATATTCACTTACGTATGGGTAAGTATGAATTATCTGCGTAGGTTTCTAGTCACCTGCTCTTATTGTAATTATCTATCTGTGCTACTTTCTAACAGGGCACATCTTAAAGCAGGTTTGAGCTAATTCACAATGCTTAGTGTTAATTTTGGTAGTATCTTTTGAACTGTAATTATTAATGATTAACTCTTGTGGTTCTGAATACTTCTTGAAATATTGTGTTTATATATACACAATTAAATCTGTGGAATATTGCATGGATATTCCACTGCAATATTTTCGTAGTTAATATAATGATATTGTGCATGAAATATTCTAGAATTGGATAAATACCCGTGTATGATGTTTGTGCACATTGGTTAAGAGTTAAAGATTCTCTCACTAATTAGGTATGGCTGGTTCACTGATATTTGATGAGGCTCATATTGATAGAAAATCTCTTGATGTTATATCTCAATAAACAAATATAGAGATTGTAATGCATTGTCCTTATTTACCACTTTATTGTCCGTTAGTTGTATCTGTAATATATATATACAGAAATTTAACAGAGATTAAGGCCCCTAGTTATCAAGCCGTCAACCTCAAATTCGCTGGAATTCCGCAGCGTATTTGTGGTGAGGCTGATTCGCCTTAGTTATCAAGCCCTAGATACCGGCAAAAGTAGAATTTAGTGACGTAAGCTTCGATCCGCCGGACTCAGGTTAATTGATCATATTTTTTTTATTTTTTGTAACTTAGCTTTTTTTATTTTTTTGTACTTTAGTTATTTTATTTAATTGTATTTAATTGTAGTTATTTGTAGCTAATTTATTTAATTAATTTAATGATAGTGTAGTGTTAGTTTTAATTGTAACTTAGGTTAGGATTTATTTTACAGGTAATTTTGTATTTCTTTTAGCTAAGCAGTTATTAAATAGTTAAATAGTTCGAAAAAGCCGCCACTAAGACGGCGAAACATGTCAGGGGAGGGTGTTGAATTCCTTTCAACCCTCATTTGCTTTTAATTAGCATTTGAATGTAGACCTTAGAAAAATAGTAATTTCACTATATTTTTAGATCTACGAGTGATACCAGTATAACTGTAGCTCAACTTTATAACAATTTAAACAATAGCCAGAGATGCTTGATTAGGGTTCTGTCATAAGCCTTACAATAGCGGCAAACAGTACAAACTGTGAACCGGAATCATTTACCTTTGTTCTTGTACTCTAGTCTATCTTAGTGGTGACCAACTATACAATAAATAGCCACATTAGAGCAAAAACGCTAGAGATTAGTTGTCTAACCGAGCACTTGCAATATAGTGTTCATATTCAATCTAGATTTTATGACCATAATTTAAACAGCAAGCCGACTCCCAGCAAAAATACATATGATTTTGTTTACATTGTAACAGCCATATTGTGGGAATCTTACAACAATATGTTATTTCACAGTTAATCCTGAATACATTATTATCACAGGTTAACTTAACATTGCACAAATACAGTTACAATGTTAACAGCTGACAATTAATCTCAGTTGAATTTCTGTATATATATATATTACAGATACAACTAACGGACAATAAAGTGGTAAATAAGGACAGTGCATTACAATCTCTATATTTGTTTAATGAGATATAACATCAAGAGATTTTCTATCAATATGAGCCTCGTCAAATATCAGTGAACCAGCCATACCTAATTAGTGAGAGAATCTTTAACTCTTAACCAATGTGCACAAACATCATACACGGGTATTTATCCAATTCTAGAATACTTCATGCACAATATCATTATATATAAACTACGAAAATATTGCAGTGGAATATCCATGCAATATTTCACAGTTTTAATTGTGTATATATAAACACAATATTTCAAGAAGTATTCAGAACCACAAGAGTTAATCATTAATAATTACAGTTCAAAAGATACTACCAAAATTAACACTAAGTATTGTGAATTAACTCAAACCTGCTTTAAGATGTGCCCTGTTAGAAAGTAGCACAGATAGATAATTACAATAAGAGCAGCTGAAGAGAAACCTACACAGATAATTCATACTTACCCATATGTAAGTGTGTAAATGTTTACACCTATCATCTTAAACACTGTGAATTTGCTATATCCAAGCAGTGGGGACATGGTTAATATTTCTCTCAATAACAACCGAGATCTATGAATATGTCAATCTAAGCAGAATCAGGACTAACTATACTGATCTATTCTCTGACTAATAACGCTACAATAATAATTGTTATTCACATTATTCGTGTGTATGCTCTACTTAATTATTGGACTATTCATGTGACTATAATTATAGCCACAGAGTACCAGAGAGTGTATCTCCACATTGCAAATCAGAATTTTCATTGGTCTAAACATTCTAATGTGTTTTTAAAAATATTCATATTGTTTGTTGTTTGTGTTCTATGATTTTAATATAAATTAGTAAATGTTAAATTTGAATACATCACCGAATTTCACCTCCAAATAATGATGTTTTATTCATTATAAGTCCAAAGGGAGTGTGAAGTGCTATTTAGATGCAACTTTTTGCCAAAATTCTTTTTTGACAACCTACTACAGTTTATACTTGCATCAGCACTCTAGCCCAAGAAAGTGCAATATCTTTCTAATTATAGGCATCTCCCAGACCATAAGTGTAGTGCTGTTGCATCTTGTGTCCCTTTTTTTGAAATGCCTAATCATGATCGCAAGGGGTTCAATGGCAATATCAAAAAGAAGGGAGGAGAGAGGGCAGCCCTGATGCGTGCCCCTTCCTAATGTGATTGGAGAAGAGATAATATTGTTAACTATCATTTTTGTGTAGGGTTTACTATATAAATTCCATTTGAATTCAAGGAACTTGCCTCTAACCCCGAAGTTTGCTAGAGAGGTGTTTATGTGAAAAAAAAAAAACGAGTCAAAGATTTTTTCCACATCAATTGACACAATAGCTAAGTCAGAGAGGCCCTCTCCCAAACCCTGAGACGCCAGAAGGTTCCCAAAGTATTCATTTATAATCAAGACCTCTCTAATTTTTGATGTGGAGTTCCGTTTATGTAGAAACCCCGTTTGATCAGTGTGGATAATTTTTGCAATGATCGGCTGTAGTCGGAAAGCTAGAATTGAAGTAAATATATTTTAATCTGAATTCAGGAAGGCTATTGGTCTATATGACTCCTTTTGGATGGGGTATTTCCCTCCCTTAAGTATTAAGGTTTTAAATGAAGAGGAAAAGGAAGATGGAACCGATTTGCCATTAATATAGATATCATTGTAAAGGCTGCTCAGATAGGGAGCAATCTCTGCAGAGAGGATCTTGAAAAATTTATTAGGAAGCCCATCTGGACCAGCTGCTTTATTAGTAGGTAGGTTAGAGATCATTTTCACAACCTCCTCTTCTGTGATAGGAATGTTAAGACTATCTGCCACTTCCTCTGCTATTGTAGGATATGTGATTTTACGCCAAAAATCGGTAGATTTCTCCACGTTAGGTCTTTTAAATGAGTATAGCCCTTGGAAGTATTCAAAGAATGCGTCCGAGATTTATTCGGGTTTTAAAAGACACTTCCCCTTGTACTGAAGTTTCTCAATAGCTGATTTTTCCAGACTTGTTTCCATATTTGTACATTTTGGCTTGAAATCTTAGCTCTTTTTGAGTTTCTTGAAATGTTATAAAGGTATCCCTTTTGTTTTTTCACACGTACATATTTTGCCCAATTTAGAGGGTTTTTTTCCAATTGAAAATGGTTGTAGGAATTTGTCAAAGATTTAAGCGCTTCCGTTTCTCTTATCTTCATCTTCTTAGATATCATAGCATTATATGCTGTTATTTCCCCTCTGAGCACTGCTTTCGCAGATTCCCAGAATATTTCAAAGTGGTCCGAGTAGTTACCGTTAAAATGAACATACTCCTCAAATTTACTCTTAAGCCATCTTTTACATTTTGAATCGGATGTCAGAAAATAAGGGAAATAAAACCGTTGGGGCATAGGTTTTGATTGATTAAGCTGAAATTCAAGAAAGAGAGGCCCGTGATCAGATAACAGAATCAGCATTATTCCTTCTTTTACCCTCATTGTGCATAGACGTTCGTCGCCCAGGAAGAAGTCGATCTTGGAAAGCGTTTTATGAGCTTTAGAAAGACAAGTGGAATCCTGAACATCGGGATTCTGAATCCTCCATAAGTCCCGTATTGCAAGGTTTTGCATAAATTTTTTAAACAGCTTAGATTCTAGATTATCCTTTTTATGCTTTAAGTGTTTAGAATTTTGTCTTAATCTGTCAAGTGGGCATTGTGGGGCCATATTGAAATCCCCTCCAAGGATCAGATGGCCTTCACAATAAGAGAGAAGTTTGGACTGGAGGGCAACCCAGAACACCGGATCAAAAACATTGGGGCATATATTTTGCAAAGCGTGTAAATCCTTTTGACAATTTTGACTTTCAACAGAACATAACGCCCCCTGGATCTGCCTCAGAGTGCATAATTTCCAATTTGACCATTTTCCCTATTAATATGACCACCCCTCTTTTCCTTCCAAGACTTGGTGCAACAAAGACTTCTTTAACCCATGATGTCTTCAGTTTTAATAATTCCTCTAAACTCAAATGTGTTTCCTGAACAAATCCTATATCTGTCTGAGCTTTTCGGAGCTGAGAAAGAATTGCTTTCCTTTTAATAGGAGTCGAAATGCCACCTACATTCCAAGGGACTATCTTTAATTTATCCATCTTATTTAGCAATTAAGTGAAGGGGGGAAAGAAAACTGAGGGAGGAGGAAGAGAGGGAAGGAGAGAAAAAAAAGGCCAGTCCCTCAGCCAATTTCGGGGCCTGCATCCCAAATATTTATATTGATACACATCACTATAAACTATTCTATTCTTAAGCTGGTGTATTCAGCGAAGTGAAAAATCTTTCAGCCGCTTAGGCTTCATCAAAAAAGTGTACTATCTCCTTCACAATTACTTTAAGCTTGGAAGGGTAGATTATAGTTGCCCGGTACCCGTGTTGTATAAACTTTGAGCATACAGGGGCCAATTCCCTTCTTTTTAAAGCTGTTTCAGCGGAGAAATCTTGGAATAGAAGGATTGATACCCCATCAATAATGAAGGGTTGATTTCTGCGATAGTATTGAAGTAAGGTCACTTTGTCCTGATAATTTAGCAGTCTTGCTTTTACGGGTCTAGGCCTACTGCTTCCTTTATTGTCAATTCGGATTGTTCCTATCCTATGGGCTCTTTCAACTAAAATCTGCTGATAAGTAGGGGGAATTTTAAGAGCCTTAGTTACTGTATCTGATACAAAGGTGCAAAGGTTTTCATATTGTTTTTCTTCTGGAAGGTCTATGATTCTAATGTTGTTCCTTCTAGAACAATTTTCTAGGTCCTCTAGTCTGTATTGTATTTTATGAATACTTCTCTCTGAGACCTCAAGTTTAGAGCTGTGTTCTGTTGTTAGATCCTCTAGATCTGATACCCTGTGCTCCACTTCTTGTATTCTTTTAGAAAACTGCCTAATCTCCTGGGTTAATGACAACATATCCTGTTTAATTTCAGATCTAAGAACATCAAACTTTGGAGAGAGGGCATCAGAGATGTTTGAGACCAAACTTTGAATATTGGTCGCTTCGTTCATATTTAATGGAGCTGGATGGATATCAACAGCAACATCATGAGTGCCCTTGAGTTTCCTATCCCTGTGTCTAGCTGCCATGGCTGGAGAAGGAGTCCTAGAAGAATTGTGAAGAATGTATCCATGTGCCGAGTGTTAAGATGTGACAATTAGAAAAATTGAGCAGGGGAGGAACCTCCAGTGCAGTGATAAGGGGGGAGTGAAAACCCCCCAGGGGGAGCAAAACCAGGAAAAGAGATGGAGGGGATAGGGGTGTGATAGGGTGCAACCTGTGAGGAGGTGCGAGGAGATTGTGGGGGAAGAAAAAAAGGGAAAGAAAAAAGTGAGTTATTGGTTAGGGCCGCTTGGCCAGCCAAGGAAAGCAGACCCAGGGGAAAACATTCAAAAGCAGCCTAAATGGCAACACTAAGGTGCCTAGAATGAGTTACAGGTGAGCTTTTATAAAGTCCTTCTATGATGTGCTTTGTAAAAAATTATTAAGTTATCTTCTTTAAGAAAAGAAAAATAAAGATATCCTATACCTGAATGAGGTATTGTAAATGGATGAATTAGTTTTTGCTTTATTTTATTCTGATTCCAGGGTATTATGTTAGGAAAATATCTCACCTATAACCAGCTGACTGTTTTAGCCTGAAAAAAAAAATAGTTGCCGCAATAGTACTAATTGCCACCACTAGGGTTTTTGTTCTGCTATTAAAAATAGAGTCAGTTCTAAGTTATACATATATTGGCCAGGTGTGTATTGTCCCTTTCGTCCCCTTAGGCAGTACACAGTGGTTCAGCCCTATGTTCTTGCAATATAAACCAGACACAATAAAATCAGACGAGAGAGAGAAGACATAAAAAAAGCAGAACTTTGCCAAATATATTGAGCAGTGAATTCAGAAAGCTATGGAGCTAAATAACAGTGCATCTGTCAGTCTGCTGTAATTCTAATCTACTATAAACCACTAAGGCTGTTTCTCAGTTATAAACTGTAACAACAGCTATTCATTGCTGGACCCTTGAAAAGCTATGAAAGACCTACATTGCATTCTTCCGATATTCACCCAAGTGCTGAGTGTAGTTAACCCTCATATTCTCACCTCTAAACCTCTAAAATGGTGATATGTTACATTTTTATCTAAAAAATATGTGAGCCCCATTACTGGCATAGATTTGTACCTGGGTAAAGAAAAAAAAAACTATTTTGGTAATACTTTTCTTTGACAATATTCTGGCAAACCCCTAAATAAACATTTAGAGTATGCAAGAGCAACATTAAAGGACAGTTCAATTAGCACAGTGGTGTTATGTTGTCCTCAGTATACAGAAAAAGCTGTGCAAACACCTGGGGGGTTTGATAAAATAGAGAAAGAGGAAGGTGAAAACAGCTGAGTGTTCAGTGACACAATTTTCCCTCTGTCCCGTTCCCCTTGTCTTTATCTTTTCCATTAGAACAAAGGCCAATCAATTGCTTGAAGCTTATCCATCGCTCTGCCTGTATTATGTGATAAAGGTGATAAAGAGTTAAAGTACCTTACAGGCCTCTGCCCCTGTAGCGCTGAAAGCAGATAGAGCAGTACGATTTAGGGACCCAGCGCACCACGCACTACACTCCAGCAGCCCAAGGAGTCCTGACCCCACAATCAGCAGACACAAGGATGCAGAATTCCCCTCCTCACACGCTCCAGCCGCAGGAAGGGGAGAAGGGAGCAGGTCGTGTGTCCTGGTCACAAGCAGGAAAGCAGGCAGCAATCAAGCACCGGAATGCAGACAGTCCTAAAGATTAGTGATTCTCGTCTGCAGAGTAAAAGCCAGACGGCACGCCCCCTGTGAGGAACATACCCAGAGCCCCACTCAAGATATACTAAAGTGGCTCCGGTAAGCAATATTAGCGGCCCTTCGTTCAAGGCACTGAAGGCTGAGAAAATCCCCTCCTCCTCCCGCGCAGCACCGGTGGGGGGGGGAGAGAGGAGCAACCACTGACTTGTTGTGAACCTCCTCCTTGGATTGCAGTGGTGTGCTAGCAAACCTCCAGCCCGCAGTGCAGAAGCCTGTGAGCCGTTCACCACCTCCCGCTCTATAGCCGCCGGAGTAAAAGGTAGACAGTTACTGAAAAGTCAGTGCAAATCCCTGGCGAGGCACAGAACTCAGCAGGAAGTTCTTCCAGGTATACATGGAAACTCATGCGAAACTTTCCTCCTCCCACGCAGCACCAGTGGGAGAGGAGGGGACACCAGGTGAGAAGATTACGTGAGAATTCGCCCAGCGGTTGAAATAACTAGGTGGGTGTGCAGGACCTTCCAACCTTACAATATGTCAGGGCAGTGGGTTTGATTTCCACTGCGAGAGTTCCGGTAGCGATGGACCAGACTGTTCAGGTAGCTGCCCCAGGATTCAGGGCACGGGAGAATTCCGCCAGTAGCTGTGGGACTGGAGTGCAAGCGCTCAGCAGCGTGCACTTAGCTCCTCCTCCGGAACTCCGCCAGAGCAAGGAATGTAATTTCAAACAACTTTCCAATTTACTTTTATCACCAATTTTGCTTTGTTCTCTTGGTATTCATAGTTGAAAGCTAATTCTAGGAGGTTCATATGCTAATTTCTTAGACCTTGAAGACTGCCTCTAATCTGAATGCATGTTGACCACTAGAGGGCATTAGTTCATGTGTTTCATATAGATAACATTGAGCTCATGCACGTGAAGTTACCCTGGAGTGAGCACTGATTGGCTAAACAGCAAGTCTGTCAAAAGAACTGAAATAAAGAGGCAGGCTGTGGAGGCTTAGATACAAGGTAATCACAGAGGTAAAAAGTGTAATTATATAACTGTGTTGGTTATGCAAAACTGGGCAATGGGTAATAAAGGGATTATCTTTCTTTTTAAACAACAACAATTCTGGTGTTGGCTGTCCCTTTAATGTATTTTTGAAAATATACACTCATTTCAAATCTGATGACTGCAACACACTCCAAAAAAGTTGTGACAGTTGACTGTATACCACTGTGTAACATCACCTTTTCTTTTAATAACACTTATTAACCGTTTGGGCACTGAAGACACCAGTTGGTTAAGTTTAGCAAGTGGATTTTTCCCCCATTCATCCATTATGTATGTATTCAGCTGCACAGCTGTACGGGGCCTTTGTTGCATTTTCTTGCACTTCATAATGTGCCACACATTCTCAATTGGAGACAAGTCAGGATTGCAGGTAGGCCATGCTAGCACCCGCACTCTCTGCTTACGCAACCATGTGCTTGTAATCTAGGCAGAATGTGTTTTGATGTTGTTCTGCTGGAAAATGCAGGGACGTCCCTGGAAAAAATAATGTCTGGTCTTTCTGCATTAATGTTGCCCTTACAGATGTGCAAATTACCCATGCTATGGATACTGACACACCCCATACCATGACAGACACTGGCTTTTGGACCTGGTGCTGATAACAGCTTGGATGGTCCTTTTGCTCTTTAGTCCGGAGAACACGACAGATTTTTTTTTCCAAAAACTATTTGAAATGTTGATTCGTTGGACAACAAAACACGATTCCACTGTAATACACTCTATCTCAGATAAGACTGAGCCCAGGGAAGCCAGCAGCGCTTTTGAACAGTGTTGATGTATGGCTTCTGCTTCTGAGGATGGTGTTGACTGACAAAGGTTTACCAAAGTATTCCTGAGCCCATGTCAGGATATCGATTACAGACTCATGAAGGTTTTTGAGACAGTGACATCTGAGGGATCGGAGATCACGTGCATTCTGAAGTGGCTTTTAGCCTTGCACTTTACACACCACGATTTGACTAGATTCCTTAAATCTGTTAATTATATTGTGCACTGTAGAAGGTGAAATGCCCCAAATCCTACCTATTTGAATTAGGGAATGTTGTTCTCAAAGTGTTGGATTTTTCAATGACCCATCTGTTGGCAGATTGGCGAGCCTTAACCCATCCTTGCTCTTGAAGGACTAGGCCTTTTTTGGAGGCTCCTTATATACTATGACTACACGATTGCCTCTCCTGGTTCACATCACCTTCTTATTTCAACTTGTCACATCGCTATTATTCCGAAATTGACCAACTTTTTTGGAATATGTTGCAGTCATCAGATTTGAAATGAGTGTATATTTTCAAAAATAAGTTAAATTTACACAGTAAAACCTCACATAATGTGTTAATAATGTATTTTCAATATAGTATAGGCTGAATTTAATTTTAAAATTACTTTTCTTGTTTGCTTGTTTGTTTTTTGCATTTTCCATGCTCTCCCAACTTTTTCTGAACTGCGGTTGTATTATAATATTGTTAAATATTTAAAGTAATATATTTTAAGAAAAGGAGTTGGGCTTTATGTTTGAGGATTATTTAGATATTATCAGAATGCCACTCTAGACTGTGCCTAATTTAGATCTTGACTACGTAGTTTGTTCCTATATTGCTTTATAGCATGTATATGCTAGTTACCACATACTTCATTCAGTACTCCAGCATGGGCTCTGCCTAGGCCAGACATGAGTGAGAATTCAATCGTGGTTGTGGGTTCAATATCCTGCTTATCTAGTTTCCTGTATCTCTGTTCAGCATTGTTATGCTAGTTACTGCATTCTCCAGTATCGACTTTGTCTTAATTCAGATGTGGTTGAACTTCCCAACTCATTGTATGTTCCCCATTCTGTCTAGTTGTGTTCTGTTATTGCTGTGTATCCTGCCTATGCTAGTTCCTGTAAATTCCAGTAATCCCAGCTCAGACATGGGTGAGCTTCCCAACCCAGGCATGGAATTACAGTTTTACCCAGCTGTGTTTCATGTATACTCTGATTCTCTGCCAAGCCCAGATATTAATGAGCTTATCAACCCAGTTGTGGGCTCCCCATCTTGCCCAGCTTTTTTGCTGCGTATCCTATATACTCTAATTCCTACTTACTCCTGTAGTCTAGCCTGGGCTCTGCCCATCTCAGTCATGGGTTTATCATCTTTTCAAGCTGTGTTTCTGTATTGCTGTGTATCCTGTCTGTGCCAGATATTGTATACTCCAATATTCCAGGGTAGGGTCTGCCCCGCCCACATGTGGGTGAGATTCCCAGCCCAGTTGATGGTTCACCAACCTGTCCAGATGTGTTGTTATGTATCCTGAGCACACTAGTATCTTCATACAACAGTGTGGGCTCCACCTAGCCCAGGAATCATTGAGCTTCCAGTACTTCTGCATGGGCTCTCAATATGGCTCTGTCCAGCCCAGATGTGGGCTCTTTTTATTTATTTATTTGAGTTACTGTTCTTGTCACGGCCTTCAACTATTAGAGTCTTCATTTTTTTTCTAGTTCAAGTCTGTTCAAGTCTTCTATTATCAATTTGCTCTTTGTTCTCTTGCTATCTTTATTTAAAGTTGCATGCTCTATCTGAATCATGAAATAAAAAATGTGGGTTTAGTATCCATTTAAGTGTTGAATGTTTTCATTCTACTGCAGAATAACTAAGACATTCTTGAAAATGCCTAAAAGGGGTAAATCCTCCAGGAAGCTGGTCAATTTGACCACTTTTAATGCTAAGAACTCTATTTCTCTGGACTCACTACCTTTACATTACTACAAACATGACACCAATTAGCTATGAAGTTAAAAAAATTCAAAATTTTAGATATATATATATATATTTTTTTTTTGAATAATTTTTATTGAGGGTTTTTCATAATGACAACAAAGAGCTATGGCATATACATATTTCAAAACATAGCAATGATTATCGCAATAACAATATAACAGGCAAAAAAAATTTTTAAAAATAAATATACACATAATACATCTGAAAACCTCTTTTTATGTTTTTATATGATAATGTGGGTAGCTATTATTCCAGGCCATAATGTTAAAAAAGGTACTCTGAAAGAGCACTGTAGCTACCAGATAGACCCAATTTATTCTGGACTGATTTGTCATATGCTTGAATGCTTCTTATTGTTAAAGTCAGGGTCATAATATCAAGAGCTTTATAAAAAACAAGGGGGGAATTAGGGAATTGTCAGCGGGTAAGCACCGCTTATACAAATAATTTTTCTATATAACAATATTATAGCATATTTAAATTATTTGATGGAAATAATAATGATAGCAATATAAATAGCTATGGTCAACTAGAGTGGGGGGCGGAAGACCATAGGAATGTTAATGAACAGGGTCACTTAGTTATCGTTACATAACGCGTGGCGTGTAATACTGCACTATACGGGAGATAAATGTAATTTGTAATGGGTAACAAGAAAGGGTAGGTATAGCTCCAGTCTGGTTAGGATGAGATCCATGTTTCATTATTGGAGCATTTATGCAGTATCTCCCCTCAGGGATATTGTCACCACTTGACAAAAACGGTTAGGGGATAGTGGATATGACCCACTCTCAGATAAAGAGCGGGAAAGGATGAGGGGAGATACCGTCTGTAAAGAAACGTCATGGGAGCTAGCGGCTCTATAAAGAAGAAGCCCAGGAATATTTAAAATAGATAAAAAGTAAAAATATATAGGAAATAATAAACAACATGTAAATATGGGCTATACTAAACGGTATTAAGGATAGATGTTGGGTATAATTGTATATTAATTCTTTAACAACTGGGATATATGATAAATCTAATAAAAATGAGTATAATGAAATCATACTAAATATTAGGTATATACATGGCTAACTCCTCTCTATCATATTAGCATAGAGTCTAGCAGGTATAAATATATAGTTGTGGCACAGTAGGGGAGCATCACTAGAAGTGCTACGTGATTTGAGATACAGATGCACATAACCAATCCTATAAGCAGCTATAGTAAACTATAAAGTAAAAAATAGTAATAGCAAATAATAGTACTACTTTATATAGGATAGTATATGCACTACTGAAGAAAATGAGCTATCAGCATCTCTGATACCGTTAGCATGCCATTGATTATCAATAATGCTTGGGTGATTCCCTTTATGGAGAGGTGAAAATGTACAGTCATATAGAGGCTGGCCTCGTATAATAAAGTGGGACTAACATAAAAAGATATAGCTCGGTTGTGCTTCGCTATGTCGAATAGATGTAAGAATAGGAATAAATAGCCTTTGCTGTGGGGGGAAAAGATATCTATCTTTAAACATAACTTGGACAAAGCTATAAAATGTATATTAACTATATGAAAGTATGTAAAAGGAAGCAATCTGTCCTGATAGGAGTGTTCCCTGGATTTTACTGCACAGGAGTTATTGACTTATATCAGCTATAAGGTGTTGGAATAGGTACTGCTGCGTCTACTCAGATTACAGCTGCAGCATGTCTCTAAATGATAGGGGGTAGCCCAATTCCCAGAAGGGTATGTAAAGCTACTATAGGGACTATCTAATAGAATATTGCTTATCTACTATCTCAAGACTAAATCTGTATGCATGTGATGGTTTATTCGGGTTGAAGGAGTTTATAAGGGCCAAATTATATAATTGGAGGAGGCTATGATTACTACCTGATCCAAAAGATGCAACGGCATTCTCTGGAGGGTGCCAAGCAACTCACATATAACCATGTTCCAGTATATGTGACCGAGGGATAAAACAGTGAGTTAGCTGTCTCAGTAGATATGTATTATACTAGATACATAGATTAAACGTAGAGACTCCCTTAAAACATATAATAAACCTGCAAACTGTGAGAACAGAGAACTATAAAGTAAATATTGGAAGTGACACAAAAGAGCACTATTAAAAATCAGGATATAACAATATGAGCTGTGAAATATACAGCAAACCTAGCTGTCCCATTAAAACATGCCTGTAGCCCCCGGCTAAGGGGTCTAAACTCCAGAACATTCTAAGTTATGTCATAGATAATAGAAATGTGCTAACAATGTATATATTAAACAGATGCGAACCCGTTTAACAGTAATATTAACTTAAGGACCCATGTGGCCATGGGATTATTTATAAACACATGTCAGACCCGGGTAATAGTTGCTGGGTAATTTAATAGCATAGCATGCTCGTGTCTGATTTGTATCTCAGAATTAGGCATTATATAGCGTTTAGTCAAAGTGAGTAACTTTCTATCAGAAAAACAGCCGTTGCCAAGTATAGGTAGGTATAAATGGAGCTTAGCAGCACCAGGAGCCATTCAAAATATTAGAATGGCTCTAGTCAGAACTCAGTATGGCAGTTATAAATTTTGTGAGTCAGCGTGTGGCATTCAATAACAATAAAAATATTATCACAACAAAACATATCCTAGTCTTTAGAAAGTTATAAACTAGGGATATTATTATATGAAAAGTAAACTAATATAGAGTAAAGAGTTAATGAGTTAACCTCATAACTCTTGGGCTTGTCACAGAATAGAGAGAAAAAGAAAGGGAAGCTCTCACTCATCAGGTAATATGCTAGATGGACAGTTGATTACAGTGCTAGCAGGCTTAAATATATTAAATCTGACCTCTAACAGTTCTTTTATAATATGAACAGAGGAGCTAATCAACATCTACTCTTTTATAATGCATTTTCATATATGTCTGGATCAGTGATAACATTGTGAACTTGTAGGACATAAACATGTATTAGGCTAAAATGGAACAAACAGTTATAGGCTCAATAATATTAAGCATTGATATTCAGTTCCTACATAGACCAAATTGTCACAAGAGAAGTGAGTCTCTAATAGTAGGCATGAAAAACTACAAAGGTCAAATAGGAAAGGTCCCCTGTGCCTATGAAAAAGTATTGACACCAGTGCTAAGATAGTAGAATATTGAGGGCGATATAACACATGGGGGGCAGTAACTATACCTCCAAAGATTAAGAATATCAACAATAAGACCAATGCAAGTTTACAACTAACGAAATATAGGGCTTGTAAGCCAATATTAGTCAGTCTGTAGAGAGCAGATGCGATAGATAAGGGGGAGCATTACATAGGGTTTAAGTGCCAGTTGTGTCCTGATCGGCTACAAAAAAAAAAGTAATCCTATACCCATTTTCTCCAGATAATTGCTATGGTGCTTATGGAGGCGCTCTCCCAGTAGCTTAATGCTGTCGCAAGTATATCCCCGTAATAGGAGGGTGTTATAAAAATGCAAGTCTTGTAACTGGACCTTACTGTGCGAAGGTGACAGCAGCACAGGCCCCGCCAGAGCCGTAGGTGAAAAGTGATGCATGAACTCCGATGCATGAAGATCAGTTGTTTCCCCCGTATGGAACAGCAGTGTGTCTTCTAACCCTGAAATGTTGCCCAGTCCCGAGTTTTCCTGAATGGAGCGCAGGGCTAAGTATTTCTTGGTACATGATACTAGGGCTCCGGATGTATGATTTAGGTCTCTCTCTGCATAGCTTAAGGCATTTGATGTTGTTAGTAGTAGCGCAGCTTGATCTGCCCTAGAACGGTGAAGGCTAAGAATTGCCTGCAATTCGTTATTGTGGGTATCCATATCTCCAAACTCTATGACTCTCGGGACTTGAGTGGGCAGAGAGTTTGCGGGAGCGGTAGGTAGAGATGATTCCATTGACTGGCTATCTGCATTACCCACCAGTGCCGAGGGGGCAGTTTCCAGATCGGTCTCCTGTTGTCTGAGAACCGGCCTCTCAGTGAGGTCGTTATTGCTACCGGTCAGCACATGGTCAGTATGTCTAGTCTCCTGCATTGATAGGGAAGCCAAAAGCAAGAGTATATCATCCATCATACTCTGGAAATGTCTCTCCAATAGAAGTTGTGTGCATTGCTCCCAAGCTTGTTAGGCCTCCATATTGGCCGTATCAGTAAAGTGTATATATTGTATGGCAACCCCGCGTGGCGTATGTGGAGAGCATATACTAGCGAAAGATCCCCTATACGGCACACTTTCCTTTTCTTGTAGCTTGGAGTAGTCCCTATATGCTTTCAGTGAAATTTTAGCAGTGTCTAGTTCATTTCAATCTAAAATATAAGCATTTTGTATTGTTATGGCCCAGGAGCTCAGGGAATATGCGACTGACTCCATCGGCTGCTGGCTCCGCCCCAAAAATTTTAGATATATTTTTATTGGAGTTTATGCTCAATCTTAAATTTGCAGTGGTCATAAATAGCCTCAAGGAACTGCTGTGGCTCATTTAGGAAGTTAATTCATTAACATGAATAAAGTCTCTGGTTTAAGTTACCTTTTATTCCTTTAATATCTTAAATTATTCAAAATGAAAGACCCTAAACACACAAAGATCTCTTCACTAATGCACTGACACTTGTCTTTAAATCGCAACTTCTTCTCCTATCCAGACCTGTCTTTTACATCTCTTTCTCTTATTTGGTGCCACCTCATATTTCTTTTTACATCTTAAACCTCAATTGTCTAAAATAAATATAAATAAATACAATAATTACATACCAATGCAGTGTATTAAGACAGTTATCTACATTGTATGTGTATATAGTTTCCTAGACAATAAATGCTTATGTGCATGCTATTCTTCTTTTCTTTCTTTCTTTCTTTCTTTCTTTCTTTCTTTCTTTCTTTCTTTCTTTCTTTCTTTCTTTCTTTCTTTCTCTCTTTCTTTCTCTCTTTCTTTCTCTCTTTCTTTCTCTCTTTCTTTCTTTCTCTCTTTCTTTCTCTCTTTCTTTCTCTCTTTCTTTCTCTCTTTCTTTCTCTTGTTCTTTCTTTCTCTCTTTCTTTCTCTCTTTCTTTCTCTCTTTCTTTCTTTCTCTCTCTTGTTCTTTCTTTCTCTCTTTCTTTCTTTCTTTCTTTCTCTTGTTCTTTCTTTCTTTCTCTCTTTCTTTCTTTCTTTCTTTCTTTCTTTCTTTCTTTCTTTCTTTCTTTCTTTCTTTCTCTCTTTCTTTCTTTCTTTCTTCCTCGCTTTCTTACTCTCTTTCTCTCTTTCTTTCTCTCTTTCTGTTGTTCTTTCTTTCTATCTTTCTTTCTTTCTTCCTTGCTTTCTTTTTCTCTTTCTTTCTTTCTTTCTCTCTCTCTTTCTTTCTCTCTTTCTATTGTTCTTTCTTTCTCTCTTTCTCTTGTTCTTTCTTTCTCTCTTTCTCTCTTTCTTTCTTTCTTTCTTTCTTTCTCTTTTTCTTTCTTTCTTTCTTTCTTTCTTTCTTTCTTCCTTTCTTTCTCTCTTTCTTTCTCTCTTTCTCTTGTTCTTTCTATCTTTCTCTCTCTCTTTCTTTCTTTCTTCTTTCTTTCTTTCTATCTTTCTCTCTCTCTTTCTTTCTTTCTTTCTCTCTTTCATATTTTAGATTACCCTTGTTATGAACTTGTGTCATATTCAAAACATCATACTAGAATGCTATATAATTGCGATGTAATTGTCATAATATAGTTCAATCTAGGCTTTAACATTAAAAGGCATCTGAAAAAAATAATATCTAGGCTTTAACATTAAAAGGCATCTGAAAAAAAAATATTTTAATTTTAAAAAAAAAATGCTCTTCATTTTCAACTGCACCAAGCTGAAATCAGCAAGTGACCCGTCAAAATCAATTAGAATAATTTCTTGTTTAAAACATCACAGGTTTAATAGAATTGCTTAATCAACAGCTAAAAATGCTTGATACCATTTTTCTAATCTCTTGAGCATAAGTAAAAAATAGTCTTAATCAGGAAAATATCTTTTTAAAGCTTCAAATGCTGAGAAAAACACCCCTATCTCATCTTTTTCCCCAACTGAATAATTGACTATTATAATTAATACAGTTGCAGATTACAAGTTTTATTTAAATTGCTTACATATTCATTTTAGAAAGTTCAACCTATGTTGTTTGTAAAACAATTATTGTTCTAAATAGGTCTCAAGTAAATGTTATCGTTTACATGCATCAGTAAGTAAATAATTGTGCAAATGCTTGTCTTTTTTTTCTGAGCTGCAGTTTCTGAATAGAATTTTTCAGATAAAACTATTGTCGCTTGTTTTCTCTGCCTGGTTAGAGAAGATTGCAGGTAAGAGAGTCTCATTAGAGAGCTGTCAATTTTAATTAATCTTTAAGTATTGTGCTAAACAAATGAAAGGATTGCTTTGATCAGCAGAATCACCTGCAACATTTATCAGCCAACTGATCTTTAACACCTATCTCAATGACAGTAAATCCAATGCATTCGCCTTCTCAATCCATAGAACGAATGATTAAAGTGTCTATAAAATTCCCTATCTGAGTTAAATCTAATTGTGTGTGAATAAGAAGCCCATTTGTGTGATGAATGTGCCATCACAAATTTTTGGCATTTCAAAAAATCCCTGAACAATAAAGTGGCCAACTTTTCCTGGAAGTTTTTAGATTTTTTATTTTATTTACACCCTGTTACTGAAATACAATGAAAACACAAAACATTTTATTATGTATCTACCCTTGCTTAAAATAAATAAATTAACAGATAAAGTTGACATTTTTGTCTTGTATTAAATTTATGTATTTAAGTTCATTTTAATTAATTAGGTTGCAGATTTCTGTTAACATAATCATGTATAATAAAATATTTGAAAATATACTTACTTTTAGTACATATTTATTTATCTTTTAATTTGCCTATTAACCTGTATAGCAATTTTCCAATAACACCCTTGTTTATTATATTGTGTCACAATCCTTTCGCACTTCTAGTTGCCCTTAATAACTATCAGGGGATCGTGTTCAGTCCAGAATATTTCAAAAGATTTAAATACATAGTGAGCATTTCATATGATCAATATACTAATTTGTATCCCTTTTGCATTTGATTTGAATTTAAGCACTTTCTCAATAGGAGTGCCGAAAAACTCTTCACAGACACCAGTTGGGATTTGGAAATATGCACCACTAATTATGTATTATTTTAATATTTTTAAATAAAAGCTAATGCTTAAAACTGATTAGAAATATCAGTGATAGTAATAGCTATTAAAGACACTGTACAAGTCTTCTGTTGTTGGGTGAAACAAAGTAAAGTAGATTTAATGAATAAGTACCATAGAATAGGACCAGGCAATTACCTGCCAGAGAAACTACGGATATATGTGCACTTTTTATTGTAGCTTTACCAAAGTGGGAAACATAACCAATAAAAGACTCCCAAATTATCAAAGATTCAACTATGAACTCGCCCAAACTTTGCATCTAATTCATAGCATATTTCGCTAGGCAAAGTTATTAAGCTGTCAAGTAATCAGAAATGCCGGTGGATTTGATGCAATTGAATGTTCATTGCCGAGCCTCGCTTTTAACATGAATACTGCTTTTTAGAAAAGTGGTGCCTTGGTCCCATGATCATACGCATTCCTAACATAAAGCTGGACATCCATAATGCTATCATTCAATGGTTTTATTAATACATTTTAGTGCTATTTACCTTTACAGTTCTCTAGTCATATATGATTATTGGTAAATGCAACATAAGTTTTGCATAATAATTATTTACTTTTGTCAATCATAAATTTAAAATGAGAAAATTTCACATAATTAATGGAATTTATAATAACAATATTTTATAATTACTGTAAAATAGATTTTAAAAGACAAATAAGGCTTCACGGATTTGCATTTTGAGCAATCATTACAATATGGCTGGTATATCTAAAAACTCATATTATGTGGTAAATATCCAATTGATTTAGAATGTAGTCTTGATCAATTAGGTATATTGAGCCATTAATGTACCCAAATTTATCAAGACATCAGAATTGACGCGAGCTAAAATAAAATAGGCTATTTTTTGGTAATTTTAGGTGCCGAACGGGCACCCACTAGCTGCAAATAATGGCAGACAAACTTTAGGTCAATGATTGTTTAAATTTGATACTTAGATAAATGGGGGCAATAATCTCAATTATATATGCATACATATGTGTGTGTTTGTGTGCATATCATTATCTACTTATTTATTCTGTGGCTGATCAATAATATTTGACTCCTTTACATTGAGTTGATCTCTTCCTTGCAGCTGGTGTTAGAGTGAAAGGAAATTAAGAGTGAATTGTATGTCTGAGAAAAATTGGCATTTGTTTGCATCTTTTCTATATGGGAATTTGAAGAAAAAAAAATTCTATCACCAGGATTTCATACCAAAACTTCCAGCATATTAAAGTCATTACCCAAGGCCAGGTGGCTTCATTCATGAAACTACAACAAATCTACTTTGTGTAAGAAATTGATTAGAGAAAAACAGTCATGTATTTATGTTGTATGAAACATTAGTCATGCTCAATCTTATATAGCGATCCAAAAAAGGAAATAGTTTAACCAATTGCATAAAATGAAATTTTTTGTGGTGAATGAAGGGAAAATTAATGGTGTTAGTCAAATGGAACTTAATAAAAGGGGCATAATAAAAGAAAATTCCTCATGCCACTGTTTTACCAGATATGATCAGCTAGGTCCCAGTAGTGCAGGGGTTAAACATTTTTTGCACTTTTATGTTCCTTTAAATGAGTCTTATTTTAATGGAATTCTATTTGGGCCCTCAGTCTTTGTTGACATTCACTATTCATTTGAACTTAAAGTGAAGGTAAACTTTGATGAATGAAAGCCCGTTTTTATTTTTAAATACTATTAAAAACATGGGCACTTTCAATCATCAAAGTTTAGAAGGCAGCCATTTTGATTAAAAAATTACCTTTGTTTTTTTCACAGCCAGAGCAGCTTCCCCCACCCGGAGATCCTCTCTTCACACGTCATCAATGACTAATCCAGCTTAGTCCAATCACAGCATGGCCTTAGGCAATGACTACCCTGGGGGGAAAGCCATGATTGGAGGAAGCAGGATTAGTTATTGCTGACGTGTGAAGAGAGGATCTCCGGGTGGGGGAAGCTGCTCTGGCTGTGCAAAGAAGAGAGGTAAGTTTTTTTTAATCAAAACAGCTGCTTTGTAAACTTTGATGAATGAAAGTTCCCCTGTTTTTAATAGTATTTTTAAAAAACGGGCTTTCATTCATCAAAGTTTACCTTTACTTTAAGATATAGGTTCCAGAATTTACATCGAATGTTACCAAATGTATTGAACATGAAAGTAAGAATAAAATAAGCTCTGCATTCGAAAACAAGCCAATATATAGGACAAAATATATAGGAAAAATTGTCATGCATAGAGTTGGAATTTTTTTGCTACGGTAATTGGCTATTGCCACCTGAGTCTTAAACACTAAAAATTGTTTTTTCATCTCATGCATGAAGAATTTTAGTCTGATTGATGACAGCTATGGAACCTTTCCTTAGTCACTAGGCAGCACTAATTTGTAAGGTAAAACAATATTAGCAAATTGTTAATGATGCATGAAACTATTCCAACTGACTTAAATGCTGTGCTCAGAAATTTCTAATAACTCAAGATGCTTAGATAAAGTCTAACAACATATGCACTTAAAATAGACATTAAAGAGATCCTACAGTGAACATAAAATCACTTTTCATAAATATTGTTTTGGGAGAAAAACCAAATAGGCAAACAGATGTTGAAATAGGGCTAAATATGAAACAGTCATGTTTTATGCATACATTTACATTTTAGAGCCTCGTGGCTCTAAGTTTCAACAAGAAGCCTACGTTCACTTTAGAGAACAATAGGATTAAGAAATAAATTAATAAAGAAAAAATAATAATTGAAAATAATAAATTAAAAACCAATAACAACTAACAAGAAGGAAAACAGAAAAGAAAAACTATTTTCCTTCCACCAAATTTCCTAATATTAACATACACCTTGCTATATACCATATCCCTTTTAAAAAAATAATTTCAATGTAAAACTATTTATTTTTTTAGTAAAAAGTGTGAATAAGAGTGTACAACTTTATTTGAATATGTTTTTGATGTGTTTTGTGAAACTTTTTTTAACCCTTACACTTTACTTTAGGTCTCAAGTCGTGCTAAATATTTTAACGCAGTTTTGGCTTGCGCTCAACATGTAACTTTAACTTGTAATATCAGAGCTTTTTAGCATGGTTTGCGATATCCATTGAAAGTATAAATTGCGTTAGAGCGATGCCGGTCACGCTAACCCTTCTCTGTTAAATAGGATTTACCATGGACTTGTAATCAAGATGCTCGCTTATGTTAGTACAGTCCAGCAATATTGCGTATCGCTTCCTGAGCTATCATTAGCTCACCACTTGTAATTTATCTATATACATTTATATATATATATATATATACTGTGTGTGTGTATATATATATATATATATATATATATATAGTGCAAGGTACAGCTGTCAGGAAGCCAGTAACATTAGTGATGCATGAAAGCTCACTGCTTCTATCACAGGATGCTGCAATATGAGTGGTACAAGATGGCGGCGCCCAGTATAAAGATGCAGAATTAGCCAATTTACCTTTTTAATGGGTTAAAATAAGAGAGAGACTTTAAAAAGAGCTGCAAGTAGAGAAGGAAAATCACTAGCATGGGGATTAGTAACCATGCAACTGTACTTGTATACAGGAGTTTAATACACAGTAACATAGTAGATGAGTTTGAAAAAAATACTGAAGTCCATCAAGTTTAACCTATACAAATCTAATATATATACAAAAAATACAATACAAAAAAGTTCCAGTTGAGCTTTAATTAATCCCATTAAAAGGTGACCCATTTAACACAAGCAATCATATTCATGAATTCTGTTTCTAGCCAGAAATGTATCCAAACCATTTTTAAATGTATCTAAGTTATTGGCATCCACTACCTCCTTTGGTAATGATTTCCATAATTTTCTGTTGCATAAGATTAAATCTCCTTTCCTTCAGCCTTAAATTGTGACCTCTTGTCACAAACAATTTTCTTGAAATAAACAGAATATCTGCCATCTCTGTATATGGGCCTTAAATATATTTATATAAAGTAATCATGTCACTTCTCAAGCGCCTTTTTTTTTTGAGAAAACATACCTAGTTTGGCAAACCTCTCCTCTCAGTTTAAAATTTCCATTCCCCTTATTAGCTTTGTGGCCCTTCTCTGAATTTTTTTTCAAGGTTCTGCAATGTCTGTTTTTGAGATTGGTCCCTCAGAACTGCACTCCATACTCAAGGTGAGGTCTTACCAGGGATTTATATAGTTACAGAATTATGCTTTCCTCCCTTGAATCAATGCCTCTTTTAATACATGCTAGTATCGTATTAGACTTAGATGCCACTGTCCTGCATTGTGCACCCATCTTTAGCTTTTTATCTATAAGTACTCCCAAATCCCTTTCTTCCTCTGTTTTGCTAAATCTTGTCACATTTAAATAATAGGTTGTAGAACTTTGTATTTTCCAGTATTAAATCTCATTTTCCATTTACCTGCCCACTCTTCTACTTTTTGTAAATCCCCTTGTAAAGCAATTTCATCCTGCACTGACCTAATGACCGTACACAACTTTGTATCATCTGCACAATAATAGAGATGTTACTATTAATCCTTGCTCCAAGTCATTAATAAAATTATTAAAAAGGGCCCATATCTTATCTTATTAGCCTTTGAAGCTGCTGCCCTGCATTGTGCACCCATCTTTAGCTTGTTATCTATTACTACTCCCAAATCCCTTTCCACCTCTGTTTGGCTAAGTCTAGTCCCATTTAAATAATACATTGTCTGCTTATTTTTACGTCCAAAATGTAGAACCTTGCATTTTCCCTTATTAAAACTCATTTTCCATTTACCTGCCCATACTTCCCCCTTGTAACACTAGCTCATCCTGCTTTGACCTAATGACCTTACACAACTTTGTATCATCTGTAAAAATAGAGATGTTGCTATTTAATCCTTGCTCCAAGTCATTAATAAAAATATTAAAAAGATCAGGACCCAGTACTGATCTCTGGTGGACTTCTTTGATTACCTTTGTCCAATCTGAGTATGATCCATTTACTACTACTAATTGCTCCCTGTCTTTTATCCAGTTATTTATCCATGAGCTAACAATTTCAGCTATTCCCAGTCCCTTAATTTTGTACATGAATTTCTCATGTGGCACAGTATCAAACACCTTTGCAAAATCTAAGTAATATCACATCAACTGATTTCCCTTTATCAATATTTTTACTTACTTCCTCATAGAATCTAAATAGATTAGTTTGATATGATCTATTTTTCATAATACCATGCTGATTTGAACTCATAATTTTGTTTAGATGAATATACTCATCAATATAATCCCTTATAATCCCTTCAAGTATCTTCCCCACTATTGATGTCAGACTAACTGATCTATAGCTTCCTTTATCAGCACTGCTTCCCTTTTTGAAGAGTGGCACCACATCAGCTTTACACCAATCCTGGGGTACTATGCCTGAGGATAATGAGTCTTGAAAAATTAAGAGTAGAGGTTTGTCTTTAACAGTGCTTAAATCCCATAAATCTTTTGAGTGTATTCAATCTGGGCTTGGAGTTTTATTTACCTTAATATTATCCAGTTTTTTTTCCTGATATCCTCTAGATATAACCCAGTTAATGGTATGAGCTGGCATGTTCTAGTTTGTTTCAAAGTGTCCTCCATTGGTTCCTCTCTTGTGTATACTGAAGAAAAGAATTGGTTTAGTAGTAGTCAGTACTATTTTCTTTGAATAATTTAAATGCCCTACGTTTTTTCCTAATCTCTCTTAACACATTTTTATTTAGCCACATTGGCTTGGATTTATTTATTTTATTTTTATAACGATATGGCATGTGTTGAAAGGTATATTTATTTAACAATGTTTTAAATGTTATATATTTATCCTGTGTATTTTTAGTAGAGAATAGTTGTCCCAATTTATGTTCTTTAATGATTTTCTTAAATCATTGAATTTAGCTTTCTTAAAATGAAAGGTCTTAGTTAAACCTTTAAAACATGCTTATGAAAAGTGATTTCAAATGTGACCATGTTATGATCACTATTACCCACATGTTCTTTGACTTCTATGTATGATATTATATCTGTATATAGCTTTTTTCCTATGAAAGGAAAGGTCACTCCAGGCCAATATGTGATCATCAGACCTTTATTACTTCATTGTCCCTAAATACAAAACAACAACATTTTAGACCTCTCACAGGTACTTAGTCATGTCTAAAAATGTACATACAATGGCTACCTTTATACCTGAATCTAGGTATTAGGACACACCCACCTGAATCTAATACCTAGATTCAGGTATAAAGGTAGCCATTGTATGTACATTTTTAGACATGACTAAGGACCTGTGAGAGTTCAGAAATGTTGTTGCTTGTATTTTTGGACATGAAGTAATAAAGGTCTGATGATTCACATATTGGGCTGGAGTGACCTTTCCTATCATACTTCTTTGCATTGAGGAGTTGGCTGACCCTTCTCTCCGTGCCCACTGCTGGTTGCTGTTCCCTACCTCCCTTGTATAGCTTTATTCCTAGTTGGCTCCTCTATTAATTGTGACAATAAGTTATCCTGAGAACATTTAAAAATATATTTCTCTTAGCTGAATTACTAGTTTCATTGGCCCAGTTTATATCAGGGCAGTTAAACTCTCCCATAATTACAGCACTGTTATTAGCAGCATCTCCTATTTACATTAGTAGTTTAGTTTCCTCCATGTCACTAATGTTGGGGGGCATCTAGCATGTTCTTAGTAATATTATTTTAGTATTTTCCCCCACTCCTTATTTCAACCCACAGGGTCTCTACATTGTCACCTGTATCATCATAAATATCTTCCCTTATTGTAGGTTTAAGGTTAGGTTTAATATACATGCAGATTCCTCTACCCCTTTTATTACTCCTGTCCCTCCTAAATAAAGTATAGGCCTCTAAGTTAACTACCCAGTCATGTGAATCATCTCACCAAATATCAGTTATACTGATAATATCAAGTCTCTTCTGCAAGTAAAGCTCCAGCTCCCCCATTTTACATGTCATGCTCCTTATATTTGCTGTCATTCCTTTAATTTTTTATGTGCTTTTTGGAGCTACTTGGTGCGCTTTCCTCAAACTTTCTAATGTGACATTTCCTAAGTCATCCCTTTCTTGAGATATTCTAAATATGACATATTCATAGACTGATATTTTTGTACTATTGTGTTAGGACTTACCCTCCCCCTTTGCCTAGTTTAAAATATTCTCTAAGCGTGCTACCATCTTCTCCCCCAAAACACCTGCAGCCATGTCATTTGGGTGCAATCTATCCTTACTCTACAAATTGTACCCAAATGAAAAGTAAGCCCAGTGCTCTAAAAATTCAAACCCCATTTTTATACCATATTTTTAACCATGAATTAACTGACCTTAGCTACTTCTTTCTTACTGAGTTAGCACATGGCACTGATAATATGTCCAAAAATATTTCCTTGGAGGTCCTTGTTTTAACCTTGCTACCTAACTCCCTGAAATCATTTTTTAGGACACTCCATCTCATGCTGATTCCTCCATTAGTACCAATATGCACCATGACTGCAGGATTAGACCCACATCCCTCTAACAATCTATTAATATGCTCCACAATATTCTAACACGAGCCCCTGGAAGACAACAAACTGTGCTATTTAAGGGGTCTGGATGATAAATTACCCTATCAACCTTCCTAATAATAGTCTCCTATCACCAATATCTGCCTCAGGACCTGATTTGTATATGCCCTCTTTCATGACTGAAGGACTGTTAACTATAGTATGCCCCATTACTATGAAGGACGGCCCATTATAGTATGCAAAACAGCCCTCACTGCACTGCCACCCCTGAACTGATATCCCCAACATTTTCAATCAACCTGGCAAATCTGTTAGGATGTACCAGCTCAGAACTGGCCTGTCTCTTCCACTTACCTTTATTTCACCTCTAACTGTGACCCAGCTACATTCTGGAGTCTCCCCATTTGAATCCTCCCCATTCACAAGTGCTAGAACCATTACCAAACAGCTCAGTCATGTCCTTTTCCCCCTTCAAGTGTCTGAATTTCATGCAGTGTTGCAATTCGTTCCTCCAGAACTCCAATACAAGTTTCTAAAGAGACAATATTCTCACACTTGCCACATACATATAATCCCTGAAGTGATGCAAACATATCACAAGATGTACACTGAATGAGATTTTCACACATTCTTACTAAAAGGTTTAACTTAAAAATATATAATAATTATATTCCCCCTTGGTTACTCCAAATCCTTGTTTGCCTAACTCCCTTATTTAGCTAACTGCTTTACTCAAACAGACAATCTTACTTTAACAGAGAAAATCAATGCAGCAAACACAGAGCAAGGGCTCACAGAGTTACTGAGCTAAATTTATAATCTAGGCTCACACAGGTGAAACTAATCCCTCCCCTAATTGCACACACAGAAAAAAAAGAAAAATAATCAGTTAAAAATTAAAAGCAAGCTTTAATAAAAACAGCTAAGTTTTAAAATGCACCACAACAAACCAACAATTTAAAATTCCCCTGTTTTACTAACTCTCTACTATACAGAAAATCTTACTTTAACAGAGAAAATCAATGCAGCAAACACAGAGCAACGTCCCTTTAAATCTTCCATAAACAGCTTTCAAATTTATTTCAATTATCACATTGTGCACGGTCTTTTTATACTCATGCTTTCAGAGACACTAACTTCTACTGAGCATGGGCAAGAGTTCACAGTATATACATATATGAATTTTATGATTAGCTGATGGCTGTCACATGATACATGGGGTAGGAAATATAAGAAAATTAATATTGCTAATTAAAACTGTGCTTTTGCATTATTTTTGCTATGCATTTGTTAATTAGGTGATTCTCCTGTATTTAATGGTCTTTTAATATCTATTGCAAAAGTTGTTAGGAAATAACTATGTTATAACGACGGTAAATGTAAGAATTTGTAACTGTAAATGCAACACTGTAAATTAGGTTACAATGTAGCAGCTCATATATAATAGCGGGATTGTTTAGGTATTTTTAGAAGGATATTATTTTTATATATATTTTTTATTATATGTATGTATTTTAATATTTATGTTCAATATGCATATACAGGTCATGTGTGGCCGTATCTTAAGCGGATCTGTATTTTTTAAATAAAATGTACATATGTAATTTATATTGCAGGTTTGGTATGTTTATGTAATTATTATCATCATTATATTAAAAAGGTGAGCTTCAGTGTATCAAATGTGTAATAAGGACGGTTTCTTGCTAAGAACTAACACTGATACGTAGCCACCCGATATACCCACAATTATGATTGATTCCTATCTCCTCAAATAGAAAGGGTGCAACCTCGGAAGTATCCGTTATCTTCAAAAAGCCCAGCCGCTGACTGGGGGAAACGCGTTAGGGTCTCAGCTGATCATTTGGAGGTGTTGACGTTCCTAAGCACTTTGTCCCCACAAAGCCACAGAGCATTCTGGCAGAGTATCCGGAACAACCTGCCAGACAGTTCCTGCTGCAATTGTAAAAGGCAGTTCCATCTAGCCTGTTGTGAGAGACATGGAGCTTTATACACTGATCGCTCCATCTGAATGCTATTTTACCTTTTTATCCTAGTAAGTGCAATATTACTTGCGTGTGCAATCTACTGTAATAACCCAATTCCTTGAGTCTTGCTTGTGCTCCTTTTCTCTTCTTCTTTTCTATGTAACTACACTTGGAGCTAAGGTTGTGAAATACCTGGCTGGATCAAGGCTGCACAGATTAAGCACAATCGACTCCTCCTTTACAATTTAAAGTTACATCTGATTCAAAGGAACATCCAGTATACCTCATAGAGAAGTCCACGCATCATCTTCATTACTTTAACCAAGGATCTAAGGTCTTTGTTATTATCCTGGACTAACATATGGACAATTACGTGAAGTATTGAAAGCTATTCCACTAAACATGGACATTTCACAAAAGGTACTGTGTTAGCAGTGATGAATTGTCTCAATATTATTATTGTTTAAATATTATCATTTCAACACTTAGGCCTAGATTTAGAGTTTTGCGGCCAAAGGGGTGCGTTAGCTACGCATGTTTTCTTTCCCCCACACTTTTAAATAACGCTGGTATTTAGAGTTTCTGAAAGGCTGCGTTAGGCTCCAAAAAGGGAGCGTAGAGGCATATTTACCGCCACTTCAACTCTCAATACCAGCGTTGCTTACGGTAGCGGCCATCTTGAAAAACGTGCTCGTGCACGATTCCCCCATAGGAAGCAATGGGGCAGTTTGAGCTGAAAAAAAACCTAACACCTGCAAAAAAGCAGCGTTAAGCTCCTAACGCAGCCCCATTGTTTCCTATGGGGAAACACTTCCTAAGTCTGCACCTAACACTCTAACATGTACCCCGAGTCTAAACACCCCTAACCTTACACTTATTAACCCTAATCTGCCACCCCTGCTATCGCTGACCCCTGCATACACTGTGTGCAGAATTATTAGGCAAATTAGTATTTTGACCACATCATCCTCTTTATGCATGTTGTCTTACTCCAAGCTGTATAGGCTCGAAAGCCTACTACCAATTAAGCATATTAGGTGATGTGCATCTCTGTAATGAGAAGGGGTGTGGTCTAATGACATCAACACCCTATATCAGGTGTGCATAATTATTAGGCAACTTCCTTTCCTTTGGCAAAATGGGTCAAAAGAAGGACTTGACAGCTAAGGTTGTGAAATACCTGGCTGGATCAAGGCTGCACAGATTAAGCACAATCGACTCCTCCTTTACAATTTAAAGTTACATCTGATTCAAAGGAACATCCAGTATACCTCATAGAGAAGTCCACGCATCATCTTCATTACTTTAACCAAGGATCTAAGGTCTTTGTTATTCCTGGACTAACATATGGACAATTACGTGAAGTATTGAAAGCTATTCCACTAAACATGGACATTTCACAAAAGGTACTGTGTTAGCAGTGATGATTTGTCTCAATATTATTATCGTTTAAATATTATCATTTCAACACTTAGGCCTAGATTTAGAGTTTTGCGGCCAAAGGGGTGCGTTAGCTACGCATGTTTTCTTTCCCCCACACCTTTTAAATAACGCTGGTATTTAGAGTTTTCTGAAGGGCTGCGTTAGGCTCCAAAAAGGGAGCGTAGAGGCATATTTACCGCCACTTCAACTCTCAATACCAGCGTTGCTTACGGTAGCAGCCAGCTTGAAAAACGTGCTCGTGCACGATTCCCCCATAGGAAGCAATGGGGCAGTTTGAGCTGAAAAAAAACCTAACACCTGCAAAAAAGCAGCGTTAAGCTCCTAACGCAGCCCCATTGTTTCCTATGGGGAAACACTTCTTAAGTCTGCACCTAACACTCTAACATGTACCCCGAGTCTAAACACCCCTAACCTTACACTTATTAACCCCTAATCTGCCACCCCTGCTATCGCTGACCCCTGCATACACTGTGTGCAGAATTATTAGGCAAATGAGTATTTTGACCACATCATCCTCTTTATGCATGTTGTCTTACTCCAAGCTGTATAGGCTCGAAAACCTACTACCAATTAAGCATATTAGGTGATGTGCATCTCTGTAATGAGAAGGGGTGTGGTCTAATGACATCAACACCCTATATCAGGTGTGCATAATTATTAGGCAACTTCCTTTCCTTTGGCAAAATGGGTCAAAAGAAGGACTTGACAGGCTCAGAAAAATCAAAAATAGTGAGATATCTTGCAGAGGGATGCAGCACTCTTAAAATTGCAAAGCTTCTGAAGCGTGACCATCGAACAATCAAGCGTTTCATTCAAAATAGTCAACAGGGTCGCAAGAAGCGTGTGGAAAACCAAGGCGCAAAATAACTGCCCATGAACTGAGAAAAGTCAAGCGTGCAGCTGCCAAGATGCCACTTGCCACCAGTTTGGCCATATTTCAGAGCTGCAACATCACTGGAGTGCCCAAAAGCACAAGGTGTGCAATACTCAGAGACATGGCCAAGGTAAGAAAGGCTGAAAGATGACCACCACTGAACAAGACACACAAGCTGAAACGTCAAGACTGGGCCAAGAAATATCTCAAGACTGATTTTTCTAAGGTTTTATGGACTGATGAAATGAGAGTGAGTCTTGATGGGCCAGATGGATGGGCCCGTGGCTGGATTGGTAAAGGGCAGAAAGCTCCAGTCCGACTCCCGCCAGCAAGGTGGAGGTGGAGTACTGGTTTGGGCTGGTATCATCAAAGATGAGCTTGTGGGGCCTTTTCGGGTTGCGGATGGAGTCAAGCTCAACTCCCAGTCCTACTGCCAGTTTCTGGAAGACACCTTCTTCAAGCAGTGGTACAGGAAGAAGCCTGCATCTTTCAAGAAAAACATGATTTTCATGCAGGACAATGCTCCATCACACGCGTCCAAGTACTCCACAGCGTGGCTGGCAAGAAAGGGTATAAAAGAAGAAAATCTAATGACATGGCCTCCTTGTTCACCTGATCTGAACCCCATTGAGAACCTGTGGTCCATCATCAAATGTGAGATTTACAAGGAGGGAAAACAGTACACCTCTCTGAACAGTGTCTGGGAGGCTGTGGTTGCTGCTGCACGCAATGTTGATGGTGAACAGATCAAAACACTGACAGAATCCATGGATGGCAGGCTTTTGAGTGTCCTTGCAAAGAAAGGTGGCTATATTGGTCACTGATTTGTTTTTGTTTTGTTTTTGAATATCAGAAATGTATATTTGTGAATGTTGAGATGTTATATTGGTTTCACTAGTAAAAATAAATAATTGAAATGGGTATATATTTGTTTTTTGTTAAGTTGCCAAATAATTATGCACAGTAATAGTCACCTGCACACACAGATATCCCCCTAAAATAGCTATAACTAAAAACAAACTAAAAACTACTTCCAAAACTATTCAGCTTTGATATTAATGAGTTTTGTGGGTTCATTGAGAACATGGTTGTTGTTCAATAATAAAATTAATCCTCAAAAATACAACTTGCCTAATAATTCTGCACTCCCTGTATTATTATTAACCCCTAATCTGCCGCTCCGTACACCGCCGCCACCTACATTATAACTATGTACCCCTAATCTGCTGCCCCTAACACCGCTGACCCCTATATTATATTTATTAACCCCTAATCTCCCCCCCCCCTACGTTGCCGCTACCTTACCTATACTTATTAACCCCTAATCTGCCGACCGGACCTCGTCGCCACTATAATAAATGTATTAACCCCTAAACCGCCACACTCCCGCCTCGCAAACCCTATAATAAATAGTATTAACCCCTAATCTGCCCTCCCTAACATTACCGACACCTAACTTCAAGTATTAACCCCTAAACTGCCGATCGGACCTCGCCGCTACTCTAATAAATTTTTTAACCCCCAAAGCTAAGTCTAACCCTAACCCTAACACCCCCCTAAGTTAAATATAATTTTAATCTAACGAAATAAATTATTTCTTATTAAATAAATTAACCCTATTTAAAGCTAAATACTTACCTGTAAAATAAACCCTAATATAGCAACCATATAACAAATAATTATATTGTAGCTATTTTAGGATTTATATTTATTTTACAGGCAACTTTGTATTTATTTTAACTAGGTACAATAGTTATTAAATAGTTATTTACTATTTAATAGCTACCTAGTTAAAATAATTACAAAATTACCTGTAAAATAAATCCTAACCTAAGTTACAATTAAACCTACACTATCAATAAATAAATTAAATAAATTAACTACAATTACCTACAATTAAATCAACTAAACTAAATTACAAAAAAAACAACAACACTAAATTACAAAAAAAAAGATTACAAGAATTTTAAACTAATTACACCTACTCTAAGCCCCCTAAAAAAATAACAAAGCCCCCCAAAATAAAAAAAATGCCCTACCCTATTCTAAAATAAAAAGTTAACAGCTCTATTACCTTACCAGCCCTTAAAATCGCTTTTTGCGGGGCATGCCCCAAAGAAATCAGCTCTTTTGCCTGTAAAAAAACATACAATACACCCCCCAACATTACAACCCACCACCCACATACCCCTACTCTAACCCACCCAAACCCCCCTTAAAAAACCTAACACTAAGCCCCTGAAGATCTTCCTACCTTGTCTTCACCCAGCCGGGTATCACTGATCCGTCCAGAAGAGGGTCCGAAGTCTTCATCCTATCCGTTCAGAAGAGATCCTCCAGAGGGTCCGAAGTCTTCATCCAGGCGGCATCTTCTATCTTCTTCCATCCGGAGCGGAGCGGGTCCATCTTGAAGCAGCCGATGCGGAGCCATCCTTCCTCACCGACGGACTAACGACGAATGAAGGTTCCTTTAAATGACATCATCCAAGATGGCGTCCCTCGAATTCTGATTGGCTGATAGGATTCTATCAGCCAATCGGAATTAAGGTAGGAAAAATCTGATTGGCTGATTGAATCAGCCAATCAGATTCAAGTTCAATCCGATTGGCTGATCCAATCAGCCAATCAGATTGAGCTCGCATTCTATTGGCTGTTCCGATCAGCTAATAGAATGCGAGCTCAATCTGATTGGCTGATTGGATCAGCCAATCGGATTGAACAATCTCAGTGCTCACTTTGTGCCCAAAAGAAATGTGATTCATGAGAGGGACTGTTTTCACAAACGTGCTTAGCATGTGGGAGAATCTGTTAAATCATTTGTGTGCAGCCTCTATGAACTAGTTGAATTTTGTGAGTTTGGTGTTGCTAAAGAAGAGCAAATCAGAGACAGAATAGTCATAGGAATTGCAGATGCTGAGGTCTCAGTTGAAGGCTGAATTAACATTAGATAGGGCTATTAGGATGACCCGCCAGAGTAAACTGGTGAAAAAGCAAAGTGCTGATCTGAGGTCTGAGAGTATTGTGGATGAAGTGCTTCAGTACAGGAGAGCTGCAGGTGAAAGGCGGTAGACCAAGGGCAGCCGATAGGCCCAGAAGCGGATGGACGCAGCCGGCTTGCTGCATGCGGTGTAACCGTACCATGATCAGAATGTCGTATGCCCCGCTAAAGATAAAAGATGTAGAAAGTGTAACGGAATGGGTCATTTTGAAGTGGCATGTAAAACTGAATACATTGAAGAGGTGCAGGTGGATAGTGACCAGGAGGGTCAAGAAGTGTCCTTTGTAGGGTCTGTTGTTGAATGGTATGGTTCAGGCGAAGATTGGCGGGTTATCCGTACTGTAATGGGAGCCAAGGTTGCCTTCAGGATTGCTGTTATGTCCCTTGCAGCAGTCATAAAACTGCCTCGACAGCCTCAGCTGGTCCACCTCTTGCTCTCTCTCTATCCCCCCTCTCTTTTTCTCTCTCTGCACCCTCTCTTTTGCTCTCTCTTCACCCCCTCTCTTCTGCTCTCACTCTTTTGCTCTCTCTCCCCCCTGTCTTTTGCTCTCTCTCTCCCTTTCTTTTGCTCTCTTTATCCCCCTCTTTTGCTCTCCCCCCTTTCTTTTGCTTTCTCCCCCCTCCTTTTGCTGTCTCTCTACCCCTCTCTTTCTCTCTCTCTCCCCCTCATTCACTCTCTCTCCCCCTCTCTTTTGCTCTCTCTTTCCCCCCTCTTTTGCTTTCTCTCCCCCCCCTCTCTTTTGCTGTCTCTCTCTCTCTCTTTTGCTGTCTCTCTCCATCCCCCTTCTTTTGCTCTCTATCTCCCCCCTCTCTTTTGCTCTCTCCCTCCCCCTTCTATTTTGCTCTCTCTATCCCCCCTATTTTAATCTCTATCCCTTTCTTTTGCTTTCTTTATCCCCTCTCTTTTGCTGTCTTTCTCCCCCTCTCTTTTGCTCTTTCTCTACCCCTCTCTTTTGCTCTCTCTCTCCCCCCTCTCTTTTGCTGTCTCCCTCTCCTTTGCTCTCTCTCTCCCCTTTATTTTGCTCTCCCTCCCCCTGTCTTTTGCTGTCTCTCTCCCTCTCTTTTGTTGTCTCTCTGCCCCCTCTTTTGCTCTCTCCCCCTTCTTTTGATCTCTCTCTATCCACCCTCTCTCTCCCCTCTTTTGTGCTCTCCCCCCTCTCTTTTGCACTCTCTCCCCTCTCTTTTGCTCTCTATCTCCCCTTTATCCCCCTCTCTTTTTCTGTCTCCCTCTCTTTTGCTCTCTATCTCCCCTATTTTGTGCTCTCTCTCTCTCCCCTTTCTTTTGCTCTCCCTCCCCCTCTCTTTTGCTGTCTCTCCCCTCTCTTTTGCTCTCTCTCTCCCCCTCTCTTTTGCTGTCTCCCTCTCTTTTGCTCTCTCTCTCCCCTCTCTTTTGCTGTCTCTCCCCCTCTCTTTTGCTGTCTCTCTCTCCACTCTTTTGCTCTCTCTCTCTCCACCCTCTTTTGCTCTCTCTCTATCCACCCTCTCTCTCCCTTCTTTTGTGCTCACCCCCCTCTCTTTTGCACTCTCTCCCCTCTCTTTTGCTCTCTCTCTCCCCTTTCTCCCCCTCTCTTTTTCTGTCTCCCTCTCTTTTGCTCTCTATCTCCCCTATTTTGTGCTCTCTCTCACTCCCTTTCTTTTGCTCTCCCTCCCCCTCTCTTTTGCTGTCTCTCCCCTCTCTTTTGCTCTATCTCTCCCCCCTCTCTTTTGCTGTCTCCCTCTCTTTTGCTCTATCTCTCTCCCCCCTTTCTTTTTCTCTCCCTCACCCCTCTCTTTTGCTGTCTCTCCCCTCTCTTTTGCTCTCTCTCTCTCTCTCTATCCCCTCTCTTTTTGCTCGCTCTCTTCCCTTTCTCCCCCTCTCTTTTTCTGTCTCCCTCTCTTTTGCTCTCTATCTCCCCTATTTTGTGCTCTCTCTCCCCTTTCTTTTGCTCTCCCTCAAGCCTCTCTTTTGCTTTCTCTCTCCCTCTCTAGCCCCCCTCTTTTGAGCTTTCTCTCTCCTGTCCGCATAGCCCCGCACACGTCACACCCGACCCCTTCCGCGTCATGTCCGAACCCGTCCATGTCAAGCCCAGCTCCGCCCCCGTCATGCCAGGTCAGTGTGTTGAAGGCCAGGTGTGTTTGTTCTTGCGCTGTCTCTACTGCGCATGATAGCTTCGGACAAACACACTTGGCCTTTTATATTATAGGATTCTCCAGTTTTGCATAACCAACACTGTTATAGAAATATACTTTTTACCTCTGTAATTACCTTGTATCTAAGATGCTGACTGCCACCTTATTTCAGATCTTTTGACAGACTTGCATTTTATGCAATTAGTGCTGACTCTTGCATAACTTCACGTGCATGAGCACAATGTTATTTATATGAAACACATAAACTAACGCCCTCTATCTGTGAAAAACTGTCCAATTCGGATGAGAGTCAGCCTTCAAGGACTTAGACATTAGCATATAAGTCTACATAGGTTTAGCTTTCAATGAAGAATACCAAGAGAACAAAGCAGATTTGATGATAAAAGTAAATTGGAAAGTTGTTTAAAAATTACATGCCCTGGGGGTGGAGCCAACAGCCAAATAGGAAAGACATGTTTGCAAGAGCTCCTGCTTTAATTTATCTAATATTACGGTGAATTCTGGCTAACTCCCTGTAATTTACCCCAAAAAACAGCCTAGCACCTGCAGGATTCTAAGTACTCTATTAGTAGAACACAGCGATCGATTATTGCTGCAGTTTCTTTGCTTGATTTCCTCTCCCAGGTGGGAAGCGCCCAGGCTCTTGCGGCCTACAAAAAGCATGGCTTCAATGGAAGGGGAAACCTGGTCAGACATATACACAGCTTTGGAGCACTTAGGCATGCAAATGTCGATTGGATATACTAGCATATCTGCCTGTCTAAGATATGTTGCAACACAGTATGACCCCACAAAACTGGACAAGGGGAAAAGAATTGCTTCGCCAATTTACAATGATGGATCCTTTCCACAGAGGGAACGGCTTGTAGACTCTCTAATTGACCTTACTAGTCCAACTAGCACCTCTAGGGAACAATCGCTCTTTAATAGCCCGGATATGGGAGATACAGCTAACCCCTTGGAATGGGTCTCTATTTGCTGGGTGGCAAAGACAGAGCTCCTTGTGAAAGCCAGACAGGAGAACACCCCTTTGGAAATATGGAGCCTGAAACACTGCTTACCGCAGAGATATAACCATACAGCGGACGTTCCCACAAGCTTGCCTGAGAGAAATACTCCCTTTGAGTCTCCCAGGGCTATGGAGACTTTGCAAAGGTACAGACGCATAATCTACCTTACACTGCCTACTTGACGCTACATTCATGCTACTGGGTGGCGAGACATCACAAGTTATGCAGCGCTAATGGCTTGTACCCATTTCTCAGCAATAACTTGACGGGGCTGGTCCCGCAACACTGGGAGCCACTTACCAGCCACAATCAAGTATTTTGTTCCATGGCATCCCCTGATGGCCCTTCATGGCCTCATTACAAAAATGGAATCGGCTAGTTTTTTTTCCGATCGTTTGGGCTCCTGCTCTCCTAATGCTGACTCTGGAACTTCTATTGTGACACCTCACTATTCAATGCCTCCCATCAGGGACTCTGAAGCTAAGACACTTACTATTTACTATAACATAAGTTAATCATGGTCAGCTAGTTGTCTACCTCTCTGGTATCTGTGGCAAGTCCGGGTTCAGTAAAGTTAATATAGGTTTCTATCTTATGCCCCCAATTATTTTTTTGCCTATATTACATGCTGCACATATTCTGGGTGTTATTATTATGTTATTGTGAATGGGCAAGTTAAACTATTTATAGCCCAACCCATTGCTGTATCACTTGTAGGCTATACCACAGCAGCTTTGTGTGATTTTAGTACCTATATCACTTACCCGGGCAATGAGTTTGTTTAGTATACCATCTAAGCCTCAACTAGACAGATTCTTGACATGGTTCCAAGCGGTGTTTAGCCAATTTGTTCCATACGGTTAAATAAAGTTCAGCTAGTATAGTCATTAGTACTAACTAATCATATCCCTTTGGCCTGGGTAGTGGCAACCTAGGTATAAGCTAGAACGAGACTAAAAGCTTCTTGGACTATATTATAAATTTAAAGTTTACGACTAATCCCTTCCTTGTATTTCAATTATATGCAGTATTGATGTTATCGATTCCATTACATACACAATTTTCATTTTTTATTGTAGTTGATGATAATCTGGTTTATACAGTCAGTCACTTCATGGATGCCTTATTGGTGTTTGGAATATCCAAAATTCCTTTCCTACCCTCAGCCGGCAAGGGAGGGATGGAATCTAATCAATAGTGTGAGGGAATAGAACTTAGGCTCATGCTTCTTTTTTTTTTTATCTTACGCTAAATATGAAGTATTTATGATAGTGCCACCAACATTCTACTGTATTCAATTATAAAATTATGACATCCTAAAGTAGTACTTATTGCTTAGTGTTATATTCATTTGTTACTTATGTTTGGTTATATATGTATATATATATATATGTGTGTATTTGTATGAATGGAAATATTTATATCAATTAAGCTAGCCCATGTTTCTTAGTTCTAGCTCATTCAGATTCCACTATGGTTGCTATTCCCATTTTAGGTAAACTTGTCTATTTTGATTAATAACCTCCCCCCCACACACACACTTCCCATTTCATTATATTGGATGTGGTCCAGCCTCGGTCCATATGTGATCATTTCATGTCAAGCGGTATTTACCCGCTGGAAAATTCATTTTGTAAGTGTCATTAGGCCTAATAGGTTCTTTGCCATGACTACTGTACTCCAATGTTTAATATACCTTTATCAAAGGGCCCTTGTGGGGTTGGATAACTAGTCATTCATAGAAACTATTGTATACATAAAATGGAGGTTTCAGTTAATGGTGCGATATTTCTTATGTCTGTTATTGTTTTTCTCCCCCTTGTTAATAATTGCATTGTATTGTGACATTTGACAGGCGGTTATTATTTGTAATATGCACCATTTATTGTACAGTTTATTTTATTTTCTATGTTCTGCAAATCCTCAATAAAAGATATTTAAATAAAAATAAAAAAATTGCATGCCCTATCTGAATCATGAAAGTTTAATTTTGACTTTACTATTCCTTTAATGTTTTATGTTCTTTAATACAATCAGTTTGGTGCATGAAAAGAGAAAGTATTTTAAACAATCTGCTGTTTTAAAAGTGTGTCTGTATTTTATAGTTTCACATTCTTAACACAGTAACAATTCAGGATGAAAAACAATTCTAAAAGTTTAACTTTGATGTGACATTTATCATCCTTGTTGCTTTTGTCATCCTTTAATATATCCTCAAAAGACTGATCTAAACTGTTCTGTGTTTGATTACAGCTTTGGATGTTGGGCTTTATTAATACATAGTCCTGAAAATTCAAGTAATAAAAGTCCAAATCAAAAATGGCAGACAGTTAACAGATATTGTATTATTGAAACTTGTCTTTTAACTGTAGTACATTGTTACTTTCCCAAAATCAACTTTTATATATATATATATATATATAATATATATATATATATATATATACACAATAAAAGTTAGGAGCCAGCACTCGTGTCAATATTCAACCTCCGGGTGCACTTCCAAAAAGGTATATAAATCTTGCAGGGAAGAAGGCACTCGCCGTTTAAAAATACAATACTTTATTCGGTTAATTTTTTGGGTCTCCCCCGTCTTCAGACCTCTTAGCAATAACATACAAACACTCACCATTTATCATCTTACCCCCTCCACCATGTTGGAACAACGTCAGCTCTCACAGCATCAGTACAGCGCAACTGTGCATGCTCAAGCATCGCTACGGATAGCCGACCAAGACAAACTACTAAAACTCCAAGTGTAAATACATTGTGACAAGTAACATCTTGAAAACAATGAGACCAAATGTTAGACTATTCCTATAGGGGTGAGAAGCCCTATTATGCAGTGCAAACCACACACTCGCTAAACTAGCTTAAAACAATTCAAATGTACAATATACTACAATAGATGATAGGGGGATTTAACATCCTGATAATCTAATATCATACTCACTTGTGCACTGTCCTACCCTATTGTACTCAAATTCAATCAGTATACTTGATCCAAACAGCAGTATTATATCCCTGTTAGGCTACTCAAACCCCCAAACTGTCAGTCACCAATCACACATACATCAGGAGTAACATAATGAAGATTCCTAAACTTACATATTAGCACACTCAGGACCACCTATTACCCAGCCCAAACAAACGGCATGTAGCAATAAAGACTCCCAATATGATACATCAACATTTGCCCACTATACTGTAAAAGAAGGTGGACAAATTCCCTGCCTGGGAACATTTACTTCCTGCATTATAATAAAAGGGTGCTATGTGTTTAGCCATATAAAGATATTGAAGATTATAAAAAACTGAAAAGCTATACGAAAATAGTGCATTTAAATATTTACATTAACAGCAAACAACCAATCAAACTAAAGCACAAATAATAATTGTTTTTTAATCAAAAAAATGTTGGGAATATGATTTTAAATATTATTTTTAAAATAACTTTTTTAAAAGAAATATTCAAATAAATCAAAACTTATTTATTTACATTTTTTGTGTGTACTTATTTAGTTCTGATCCATTAATGCCCACTGCTATCACTCAAGAAAATGTAACAATCACTACTGGGTCCTGTAATGTTTTATTTATTTTGAAATGCTACAGTACATTAGTTGCAAAAACCTTTTTTTATATTCAGTGCATTTGCACAATCTAATGTTGTGTACTTGTAAAAAGCTTTTTCTCCGAATTAACATTACACATATTCCAATAAAATTCATATTAATTATAAAGTATTCATGTATAGTTATTATTTCTTGGGGGGTTTTGTAAAGCAGAAAAAGCTTTTTAAAACCAAGACTATCACAAGGAAACGGGTCCCTCAGAGATATATTCTCTGTGCTTTAAGTTCACCTTATGAAAGTAGCATTTTGTTAAATAAAACTGCAGAACATTTAACACTTTAACTGTGGATGACAACACTTGGTCATCATTTGAACAATGCGTTAAGTGGCCACATTATCATCCCAAGTAGGGGGGGAATTTTGGAACTTATTGTGGCCCCCTTCACTTTCAGCTGCATATAAGGTGGCTAAGTGGGGAAGGATTAGTGGTTCCCAGTGACATCTTCACCCATGATTTCTGGAGATATAAATGAGCTGGATGGGGCTAGGTATTCAAACCCCTCAATCTCAGCTCCCTTAACCACTAGAAACACACAAGAACGATTACTGCCTTGGGGTTATAAAATGAAAACACAATTAAAAATATTTATACATACCTTTTATGAGAAGTGACTCTTTCAAATAAAGTCCCTATATAAGTTTTAATAGCCAGGTGGTCACTGTGGTAATAGTGATTACCTGTACTGAATAAATGTGCATTTATTTGAATAGAGGCTCATAGGAGCCCCTATGTGTAGATAAAAGTTATATAAATATTCCCAAGTCCCTAATTTATATGAGGATAGGCCCCTTTTTCTTTAGATTATAGAGATTAGAAAAAACACTATTGTTTACATACTTATTGAAATTGTAATTTTATTTTAAATGATAGGGTCTCTAAGCAATTTTAATAGGCCATCAAATAGGCCTAATGCCCCCAAGTCCTTGAGTTTTAAAGCAAATAAGTCCCTCTTTAAACTGAAAACCCTTTATAAATTAATAGTCAGGTGATCACAGCGGTAATAGTGATCACCTGGCACAATTACATTTGCATTTATTTGAACCCCTATGCGCAGATCAAAGTTATAAATATATACCTAAAAACATTATTTATGAAGATAACCTCTTCTTCATTTGACTTTAGAGTTTAGAAAAAAACTGCACTATTGTTTACTACCTTGTTTATAAACATTTTAATACAATACACTTTTCTTTTTAAATTTTTGTTATAGAGTTTTTGCACATCATAATATCCACACAAATAATGGTATTGTCTGAATCTGTGGGGTCTACTGAAAAAACAATATAGCAATGAAAAATGACCTACAGTGAGGCTTAAATGTGAGTAGCATCTAAACACTTCAAAAACAGCTCATCACACTGGTGTACATAGCTCAGCAGCTAAAGAGTTGATATACTAAAGTTTGGAATTAAAGGTAAAATAGCTAAAGAGACATAAAACAGGTTGAGATCTGAGCATATCCTAAAATGGCTAATTAATTAAAAATAGTTTGCATAAAAAATTGCTGGCAAGTGTTTTAAAATCATTTTAAAAAATAAGCAAAATATATTACATAGCTAAGTTGCCTGGGGCAGCCAACACCACCCCCCTTATCAGTGTTTAGACACAGGCATTGTATTTCAACTGTGTTCACAGCTTCTAGGCATGCTCCAGCAGATAATCCCTATTAACTTTTGCAATCTATAAACATAGATACAGCCATAAAAGGAATTGTGTGGGGGGAGTTAGAGCTGTACAATTCAGAAACTAAAAACAAAGGGTTAATGGTGAGGCACTGCAGTATAAATTTGCAGGTTAAGTAATTAAAGTACATATTATTATATTTTGTCTCTATCCCAACTTGTTTAATGTCCCTTTAAAGCAAGAACAGTGTTTCTATATTTCAAATATGTCTTTATTTAGTTATTTTAACTTCATTATATTTATTTTGCTAGTATACATTAACATCTCCAGGAACAATATATGATGTAGCAAGGCTTCTAATAATTGCCTGTGCCAAAGACCTACTAATGAAAAAAGTAAACATTTACTTATTTTGTCTTCATAGATATTAAAATTAAGGCTACACAGCCATATATTCCAGTAACACAAGTTTGTTTCTGTGATAAGTTCCATTGCTTTAAACCACTACTCATTTTTATTTATTAGTGCAAATAATGTACAGTTGAATTAAAATGAATGGACTAAAGTTAAATAAAAAATGATGCAGCATCCTAGTTAATTATACATAAATTTTATCCAGGGAACAATGATGTTAAGATTCCTTGTAAACTGGAAAGATTCTAGCGCCTAGGTATTAGCATGGGTGTATGAGGTGGGGAGAAATGAAACCCTATCTTTTATTTCCTTTAATCTAAGCATTAGCACCCACTTGATTCATTCTTGATGCCAATGAGCCATCATTTTTAAAAAAAATAACCTGCTGATGTAATATAGTGCATGTTGTCACTGATATTATTATGCTGTGGACATTTTATTTTATTTGATCCCCACCATGGAAATCTATGAGTATTTGCTTATATATTTTAGATTTCTTTTTTTTCTTTTTTGTAATAATCCCACCTGATAATTAAAGGGATACTGAACCCAAATATTTTCTTTCATGGATAGCGCTTGCTTATTGGAGGCTTACATGTACCCACCAATAAGCAAGCATAACCCAGGTTCTCAACCAGAAATGGGCCGGCTCCTATGCATCACATTCCTGCTTTTTAAATAAAGATAGCAAGAGAACGAAGAACATTTAATAATAGCAGTAAATTAGAAAGTTGTCATGTCATGCTCTATCTGAATCATGAAAGAAAACATTAGGGTTTAGTGTCCCTTTAAGTTGTAGTTTAATTTCCCCAGGAGTGGAAGAGGTGTGATAGCAGGTCTGCCCTTTAGGAACGGTGAGTGAGGCACTTGCTGGGGGCTTCACATTGTGAGGGGTGAGGATATGAGCAGGTGCAATATATACTGTATATACTGTACTGTATTTATTGTATGAAGAAGTGTTTATTTTATAAAGAAGTGTAATATAAAGAGTTGGGGCTCCATGTACTAAGCCGTCAATTCATCCGTCATTGTAGACGCGGATAAACTCGCCGTTACTCGCCGCGGGCGAAATGGTGTCCGCTGTCGCTATGTACTAATATTCCCCCAATAAATAGACAAGTCTAGCCCGCCGCGAGCAGTGGCGGATTATTGATAAATTTGACGTCTCGCTCGCCGCGACTAAGCTGATGTACTTTTAACTTTCAGTTGAATTGTCTGGCCAATTATTAACACGTGACATGCAAGGTGTCACGAACATCATAGTAGTCGCGGGAATAGAATTTTGCTCCTATAAAAGTTCAACTTATCTAAACAACTTTATTATTGTTCAAAATTTTTTGAAGAGTGATAACAGAGCGTTATTTTTGTAATATTTATTTACAATTTGGATATGGCTTCATCTGGATCTGATAATATATAAATATTAATATAAAAATAATTATAAAGATTGACAACTAACAATACAAATTTAAATAGATTACTCTTTAATTACAGTCGACAAATTGGGCGCAATTTATGTACATGGAAATGAGAGACAAATTAGACGCCAGTTATGCTGTAAGTACAATGCTGATATTACTGCCTTTTATATATGTCTAGACTGGCGTCTAGATTGACTTTCCTATTGTTTTGTACCTTGCCCGCCACCTAAAAGGTGGCGAGGCAAAAATAGCGAGGTGGGAGCGGAAATTGTAGCGAGCGGGACAAATAGATTTTTTACATTCGTTTTTTGGCGAGTTGGTGGTCAAATGTGTCTAATTACAGTGAAAAATGGAGCGGTAGCGAGGTTTGGCGGATAAGTACGCTCGCAATTTTAAAGATGCGAGTTTTAACATAATTGACGGCTTTGTACATATCAGTTTGCGAGTTTTGACGCGAGATTTGTTGCGGGTAGCTCGCTGACTGCTTAGTACATGGAGCCCTTAATGTTTATATAGGTAGCACTAAAATGTGAGGACAGGGGTGGGAAATATAGGGCACAGGCATAGAAGGGGAGGCAAATTAAGGCAAAGGCCTGAGGGGCCCCACAGATTTGTTTTGCCCAAGGCCCCAGAAATGCTAAGGGTGGCCCTGTGTGAGTGACATATATATTTTTTTAATGTCAGGGTGTAAAATTAAAAGTTTCAGAATATAACATTTTGATTTTGTTAGCAGTTCAGGTTTATCCAAAATGTATTTCTCAGGAAAAAAAGACTTTTGTAGATTTCTTGTTGCAAAAGAAACAATTCAAAAGAATAGGTTATTTTAAATCTTGAGGCATATGCTATACTGAAATTGAATTTTGCAGCATTTAAGATATATAGGCCTAGATTACAAGTGGAGTGTTATTAATAGCCCATGGTGTGCTACCCCTATGGTGGCCCTGTGCTAAGATTAGTGCATCATTTGGTATTAAAAGTGTATGCCAAAATAGTTTTACCAGAGATTGTCTGGATTAAAGTGCTAGGGCTATAACACAAATATAACATAACACATGTATGATATATTGAAGTAAGTCTCATTTAATTATATACATATTACATTTAAAATAGAAGTTTACTATTATTAAAAATGTTAAAATATTGAGTTAAAGGGATATGATATATGGCAAGGTGTTTGACTGGGAAGGGCTTAAATGTGTATTTGTGTGTGTAGCATAAAATAAAGAAACATTCACCTATATTAATAATGAACAGGCCCCAAAAACATAGATACATAGTATAGCATTGCCAAACACTATTATTGCCAGTATCCTATTCCTTTCAACTTCATCCTCATGAAGAAAAACCAACATGTAAGATTGCTTTATTCATCTGATAATAGCATGACCCCAGATTACCGGGATACTGATTTGCAATAATATGGTAAACATCACAGCAATAGGCCCAGATCCGTGATGTTTAAATTGACTGGATTTTCTTCATCTAACACTGAAACTACATACGAACAATAGAATTGAAATTATTAGAAATTAGTAACACAGCAGTCTGTTTTTTTACCCTGCAGACCATCTGTCCCAAATGTTTAGAACAGTCCTAGATATAGACTCGCTTTCCATAATTTTAAAGGGACAATTTTTGACACCTGAATTTAGCTCAGGTGTCCCACATTGTCCTTATATTTGGCCGCATCAAATAACCACACAGTGCTAGTATTATACAGTCTAGTCTAGCATAGTGCGGTCACACTTTTCAATCACCACCACAGCCATAGTGATATTTCAGCCCCCCCCCCCACATACATCACCCATACCTGTCAATCATATTCAGTACCTCCACACACAGTGATCTCTTCAGACAGTAAGCAGGCAAGCATCAGACTCAGGGATAGACCTAGGAGTGGTCTCAGGCAAAGCTGGGAGCAAGAGTATCTCCAGTAGCATTAGATGAAAAAACAAAAGACGCCACAATGGTGCTTACTAGTAACGGCCAAAACTATTCACATCCTAGTAACATTATTTAAAGCACTTAAGTGCAAGAATTGCCTTCTGAACTCTTTTGAGCCGTCCAGATAAATCACAGTGGCAAACAGGTTCCAGTCTATACACAGCAGCATTGCAGTCAGGGTCCCGGCTGAAGACAACTTAGATGGAGTTGTAGTTAACTGCACTTCCAAGGTTCCGATCTCACATGCAGTGTTTTAGTTTAGTCCCGGCTGGATATCAGCTGTTGAATACATGCTATACTCGATCTAACACAGTATGCAAAACAATACTGGATATCGAGCTGAAAGTCAAAAATAAGTTGTGCTGAAAAAATCTTTTTGTAATATTTTAGATTCTTTAAAGTAGCTACGGTTTGCTTTGATTACAGCTTTGCATCCTCTCAACCAACTTCATGAGCAGAGATAGGCACAGTCCAAGGCTGTAGCGGACATTTCCAAAGTACAGGCCGTGCACAATGGAGGCATCTGCTTCACAATTCTTCTTCATAGTGCCTTTACATTGCAGTCTATGGGAAGTGTGTGTTCCAGTAAATATATATGTATATGCTTATATACAATTATATTATGTGTTAATATGTGTATATACACATATTAACACATAAATATATATGTTATATAGTCATATATATATATATACAAATGCTGCAATCACTGTGCTACTTACCCCCCCTTCGCTGCGATTAGCTTCTGATGCCGTCTCTGACTGCATCAGAATGAGGCTCCCATTGGAACCTATGGAAGCAAGGCTCTCGTGAGCACAATGGCGTTCCCAGCAATGCTAACATGAGCTCCATTCGCATTGCTGTTAACTTGTAATCCAGTGGCACATTAGCGTGCATTGGTATTACAAAGTGGAGCGCAAATATCACTTCACTTGTAATCTGGCCATATATGTGTTTGTTGAAGCTATATAATACAGCTGAATTGAAAAAGTAAAAAGGTAAAAAATCAATCTATGTCTGGGATCAAACTACAGGTTCCATATTAAAAAATCCTTAAAAAAATAAGATATATTGGATTTAAATAATTCAAATGATATTATTTCTTATAATTATATTCATAATGGGTCTTTTTTCTTCGTCATACTTGCTGGTCTAGTGGCCTTATTCTTGGTTTAGGAAAATAAGTACAGTGTTCAATTCCCTTCTGTATTGAGTTTAATTACTGAAATATTAATGCCCCTTTCTTCATGTTGGTTGAAGCATTTATAAGCAATCTAATTTCTAAAGTGATTCAATATTTAAATAATTTAAACAATTATTTTATTTCATATATATTAATTATTTTCTATATATTATTTTTTGATAATTTGTTTTTTTCACTGGGTTTTTATATCAATTTTTGTAGTTGAGCATGTAGAGCACATTTTAAAGGATTTTTTAATATGGAATCTGTTTCGATCCCAGGCATAGACTGATTTTTTACTTTTTTTACTTTTTCAAATCAGCTTTATTACAGTATATATGCTTCAATAAACACATATAGGGCTAGATTACAAGCGGAGCACTAATTTATTGCAAGCCCACAAATGGGCAAATTTGTGTGCGTTTGCGATAAATAACCAGCCATTACAAGTGGCTGGTTTTTGCTACCACAAGCTTGTGGTAGCAATGAGTGCTTATAAAATTAACCAGAAATCAGATCTGTGGTTATTTTTATAAATGTCCACCAAATACTCCCAAAATCAAGTGTAATATACTTTATTAAAAAAATCAAGATAGTTAATCTTATTTGTTAATAAAATAACTGCAATAAGCAGTATGAGGGTTTAAAGTTGGCGGGTGTGGGTGGAGGAAAAAAAAGCGGAACTTAAAAGTGCCTTTACATAGCGGTCTATGGGAACTGTGTGTTCCCAGTAAATATATATGTTTATGCATATATATTTATGTGTTAATATGTGTGTATACACATATTAACATATAGATATATATGTATATAAGCATACAGTATAAATATATACTTACAATTTGCTGGCATCGCTGGGCGACTAACCCCCTTCGCTGCGCTAGTTCTCATGCCGTGTCTCATGGCATAAGATTGAAGCTCCCATTGGATCCTATGGAAGTGCGCTCTCATGAGCACAATGCTCCCCAGCAATGCAAATGCCTGCACTGCTATTACTCAGTGGAGCGCAAATATTGCTTTCGCAAAAGCTATATTTTGTGCTCCACTTGTAATCTAGCCTATAATGTTCTAGGTTTTTAAATTTGTGTATATAGATTTGCACACTTTATTTAACCTACACTTATATTACGTATGCTATTTAAATGGTTGCATATGTAGTGCTCAAATATTTTCTTTTTTTTTTATAATATTGTTATTTGTTAATATCATTATTTGCACTCTGTTAATGTCCTCTACAATTTTCATAATGAACTATTCTCTTTAATCACACAAATCAGATATGAACATTAATTCCGGAATGACAAAACAATTCCACCAATCAGAAGGGAAGGTAAAAAGGAGGAGGACACATCATGACATCACTCCTTAAAAAAAGAGTGTTTTACAGACTGACATGTCAAAGGAGGAGGGGACATTATTGCAGCATTTCAGAAAAAGATGGTTCCAAAATCGGGACAGAACGCTGAGTGGCAGTCAGTGCTCTGACTCCTGAAGAATTGTTGTGGTGAATGTTTGTGCTAATTATCCTTAGTGTCATGTCTTCTTTACTTTTAAGTTTTATTAAAATCTTCATCTGAACTGATCGGTTGGTGTCTCTGATTCCTGGGTCATAGACCCCCCACATGCCTTGTTACCTGAGAGTTCAGTAATAAGCTCTTGAAAAGGTGAGTAAGGTTCCTCCTGGTTGCTTCTTTATAATTTATACGGATCTTCCCTATGTTTTCCCATTTCTTTTATTTTGAGGTCTGCTTTGAATCTTTTTAAAAGCATCAATTTTTTGGGCTATAGCCTTTATTTTCATACAAAGATATACCGTTACACAGTATGGTGATTAATCTATTACTTGGACTCACTGTTAAGTGTTTAATATTAATTCGTATAATAATAATAATATACAACAACGTTTTAAATTAGGGGGAGGTAAAAGGTGAGTTTAAAATCCTCCACTACGCATAAAGTATAGAGAAAATAACTCATTGTGTAGTTCATTAACAAATCTAGACAGGCGAGTAGGCCTGTTTTTCCCACAGAAAACCTCTGGAATACACTGTTTCCAATGCAGCAAGGAATTCTGGGTAAGATATGCAAATTAGGTTCACAATGAGACACCTTTTTACTTCATGTCTGCTTTTCAGCAGATTCCCTTTACGCCAAGGCATCGCTGTTCCCACAACTTATAAGCTTAGCTAGGGTTAAAACAGTGATTCATAACTATCCCAGGACAGACTGTTTCATGTTTATTGCCACTCATCAGCAGGGAGAAAGTTTGAATCACTACTGGGTGAAATTGTTTCTGAGGAAAACACAACAACATTTTAAATTAGGGGGAGGTAAAAAGGTGAGTTTAAAATCCTCCACTACGCACAAAATATAGAGAAAATAAATCATTGTGTAGTTCATTAACAAATCTAGACAGGCCAGTAGGCCTGTTTGTCCCACAGAAAACCTCTGAAATACACTGTTTCCAATGCAGCAAGGAATTCTGGGTAAGATATGCAAATTAGGTTCACAATGACACACCTTTTTATTTCATGTCTGCTTTTCAGCAGATTCCCTTTACGCCAAAGCATCGTTGTTCACACAGCTTATAAGTTTAGCTAGGGTTATAGCAATAATTGATAACTATCCCAGGACAGACTGTTTTGTGGTTATTGCCACTCATCAGCTGGGAGAAAGTTTGAATCACTGCTAGGTGAAGTGGTTTCCGGGCAAAACACAACAACATTTTAAATTAGGGGGAGGTAAAAAGGTGAGTTTAAAATCCTCCACTACACACAAAATATAGAGAAAATAACTCATTGTGTAGTTCATTAACAAATCTAGAAAGGCCAGTAGGCCTGTTTTTCCCACAGAAAACCTCTGAGATACACTGTTTCCAATGCAGCAAGGAATTCTGGGTAAGATATGCAAATTAGGTTCACAATTACACACCTTTTTACTTCATGTCTGCTTTTCAGCAGATTCCCTTTACGCCAAAGCATCACTGTTCACACAGCTTATAAGCTTAGCTAGGGTTGAAGCAGTGATTCATAACTATCCCAGGACAGACTGTTTCGTGGTTATTGCCACTCATCAGCAAGGAGAAGGTTTGACTCACTGCTGGGTGAAGTTGTTTCCGGGCAGTAAAAAGGTGTGTCATTGTGAACCTAATTTGCATATCTTACCCAGAATTCCTTGCTGCATTGGAAACAGTGTATTCCAGAGGTTTTCTGTGGGAAAAATAGGCCTACTGGCCTGTCTAGATTTGTAAATGAACTACACAATGAGTTATTTTCTCTATCTTTTGTGCGTAGTGGAGGATTTAAACTCACCTTTTTACCTCCCCCTAATTTAAAATGTTGTTGTGTTTTCCTCAGAAAAAATTTCACCCAGTAGTGATTCAAACTTTCTCCCTGCTGATGAGTGGCAATAAACATGAAACAGTCTGTCCTGGGATAGTTATGAATCACTGCTTTAACCCTAGCTAAGCTTATAAGTTGTGGGAACAGCGATGCCTTGGCGTAAAGGGAATCTGCTGAAAAGCAGACATGAAGTAAAAAGGTGTCTCATTGTGAACCTAATTTGCATATCTTACCCAGAATTCCTTGCTGCATTGGAAACAGTGTATTCCAGAGGTTTTCTGTAAGAAAAACAGGCCTACTGGCCTGTCTAGATTTGCTAATGAACTACACAATGAGTTATTTTCTCTATATTTTATGCATAGTGGAGGATTTTAAACTCACCTTTTCACCTCCCCCTAATTTAAAATGTTGTTGTGTTTTGCCCGGAAACAACTTCACCCAACAGTGATTCAAACTTTCTCCCAGCTGATAAGTGACAATAACCACGAAACAGTCTGTCCTGGGATAGTTAGGAATCACTGCTTTAACCCTAGCTAAGCTTATAAGCTGTGTAAACAGCGATGCTTTGGTGTAAAGGGAATCTGCTGAAAAGCAGACATGAAGTAAAAAGGTGTGTCATTGTGAACCTTATTTGCATATCTTACCCAGACCTCCTTGCTGCATTGGAAACAGTGTATTCCAGAGATTTTCTGTGGGAAAAACAGGCCTATTGGCCTGTCTAGATTTGTTAATGAACTAAACAATTAGTTATTTTCTCAATAATAATAATATATAAATATTATCCTAATTTTAAAAAAATATCAGGTTCATTAATTTAAAAAGGGGGTATACTTAAAGGGACAGTAAATACCAGAATTTTTGTACTGCTAATAATACTAATACTGTAATAATAATAATACTGATAATGTAATACTAGTGTAATCCATGGCCATCCGAATCTACAGAATAAATCCGAATAAATCCGAACTAATTCGGATTTATTCGGTAGATTCGGCAGTATTTTAATTCGGAAACTCGGATCGATCCGAATCCCGAATTTTACGAATTCGGACGAATTTCCGAATCGATCCGAAACAAATCGCACATGTCTATTGCATTTTATGATCTTGAACTTTAGAATATTAACATTTTAAGAAGCATAATATTTTCTGGTATTTAAGTAAAACATGGTCATCTGCATGATGGCAGTCTTCAAGGTCTAAGAAATTAGCACATGAACCTCCTAGATTTAGCTTTCAACTAAGAATTCCAAGAGAACAAAGCAAAATTGGTAATAAAAGTAAATTGGAAAGTTGTTTAAAATTACATGCCCTGATTCTCTAGTGGTTTTCCGGTGGAGGAGGAGCAAGCACTTGCGGCTGTGCTCCCTGCTCCAGTCCTTATAGCTGCTGGCGGTAATTGGTTTTTGCGCCCTGCCCCAAGGACGGGGGCTGCTACACGGACAGTTAGCTATATCGCTCCGGGAACCTAACAGTGTATTTCCATCGCACTGTTTCCTTGCATAAGCCCTGTTGGAATTTACACTGCGGCCCAAATCAACCTGCCTATTACTTCTAGGAAAAGCGTGGTGTTTTAAAAAACCCCTCTGGGCTTCCTCCCAATATACCCTTTTTTCATAAACTCAAAGCACAAGATACAAGAACCCAGCAATAAGTTTTTTATTAGCCAAAGACTTTTGCTATATTCTCTCCCCTCTCCAGGACTTACCGCTCCCGGCTTTTCTAAAGCCTCCCCTTCCTTGACCGCACATACACTAGCTGCTGTGTCTCTGCCAGGAACTACGCTGCACGGCGGCGACTTCCCACATGATTGACAGCTTGAGCCTTCTCTCGTTGTAGCTGAGGATCCGGATTGGTCCTTTCTCTCCCTGGACCCCCCCCCTCTCCCACCGGTGCTGCGAGAGAGGGGGTTGAGTTGCTGTGTCGCTGAGGGACCTCATCGCCTGTTCGGCTGCTCTACCCCGCTCTGGCAATTGGAGCCGGTGTCCCTCGCTCCTCTCCCACCGGTGCTGCGAGAGAGGAGGAGGGGCTGTGAGATCTGCAGCGCAGGTGGAAGTCGGACATACCATTTGGACTCTTGCCTCTGGAAGTATCTATCGGCGCTGAGGGGAAAGCAGTGTATAAGGTGAGCCGTGTATAACCTGATCCGCTCTGATTGTCTGTTTCAGGAGAGGGGCCAATTTTGGATTAACAACTCTTGCAAAATAGCGCTAAACCTGATATTTTTTGGCTAACATAGACCCTCTAATAACTTACCCTCATAGCACTTTAAAAGAAGAAAAAAGGGGGGAAAAAAGAGACCGCAAAAATCCCACAGGAGGGGGACATACCCCAGGAACTGTACTTTGAGATACGGGAGGTTATAATCAAGCTACAAAGAGGAGAAGGGGACATAATTAAGAGTAAAGAGCATTGCAATTCACTAGAGAAAGAAAATGGGAGGTTAAGCCTGAGGAGGGAGAAAAGCCCTAGCAGTGGGAAGGAAGGAGCATATGACCAGAATCATAAAATAACAACAAAATACCAAAAGCTGAAAATTGTTGCATTGTTAAGGTTTCTTTATTTCTGGATTTTAGACTGCTATTTCTCATAGCCGGATTGATCTATCCTTGTGTTTACAGGGCTGAAAATCTGTATTTTGTCTTCCTCCGCTTGAACTTTGTTGATTCAGATACCCTGTATGCTTAAAAAGCAGTTGTCCCTAAGCTACGCTTTATTTAGTCGGCTGGAGCTGCTTGTTGCCTTTAGCGTATACTACATCAGGGGTATACAGAGAGCTGTGATAATTGGCACGCTTCATCACATCTGACTGCTGGGCTTTCTTTGATAGTGGCAAACACTGTATGCATTAGGACCTTCTTGGCCACCTGTCCTTTAGCTGGACGCTGATCTCTGAAATCCAAGGAAAGGTGGCGAGAAGAATACGCATGTGAAGTCTCTCAAATTTCACTGAACAAGCAAACGCTCCAGCAGGCTAGAGTTACTTAAACTAGCATTGACAGTTAAAGAGAGTAATGATCTGAAAATTCTAAGCTCTATTACTCCTCAAATTTTTTGGGTCTGCTTATTACTTTTTTTTTTTTTGGTTAAAAATTGATAATTGAAGGGTCATTATAGATGATATAATTTACACTTCTGAAAACAAGCTGAGTAAAACTAGATTAACTATAAGGATTAACCACAAGGGGTAAAAAAATGCTATGCAGGAATTATTTTTTTTCTACAGTGGTTCTTCTTGTTTCATTGTCTTTTTCAAAAATGTTGCCTATCTAAAATATTATTTCTCTCGCATAAGATAAAGATATATTATGCAATTTTCTGAAATTTAATTGTGAGAATTGGACGGGGAAATTCTAAATATTCTGCTATTCCTAAAAATCTTTTTTTTTTTTTTTTACTTCAGAGTCCAAGCTCTTAAAATAAAATACAGGGTCTATATGCTTTATGGGAGCTAAAATGTAAAAATTTATAACTTATAACTGAACGCTGAAGGATCTAAGGATATTAACTAAATACCTTCACATGCTAAAGTATGATATAATACATTGGTAAAAGTATATCTACCTAGAAAAAAATGGCAACAAGTCAAGAAGAGGTTAAGAAGGTACAAGGGAGTAGAGGTACAGTCCATAGAATCAGGATTTGAATAGTTGAAATAACTCCTGTAACTTTTTCTTTTTTTTTTTTTTGGTTTTTATTAGCCTGTAGTACAGATAGTGAAGCAAGGTAATATTTGAAAAGAGCTATTGCCATTAGCTCTGCTAAATAGATTTGACATAATCTCGTATCTTTATCTCCCTCTGGTTCTCGCATCTGTGGTTGGACTTCTTTCACTTAAATAAATATTACTGCTCTTTTCACTTTTTCTCCCCCTTCTTAGGCGGGGGGCTTTTACCCTCTTTTTTTTTTTTTTTTTTCCCCTCACTTGATCATCACTTCACATCTACCTTCACCGTCAATTAGAGAAAGCTTTCTGCTCTTAAATTAAAGTCACAATCACTTCACTTTAGCACTAATCTTCACGCAATCTTGCTTTAATCACTCCTCCTCTATCTGTAAATTTTTCGATCACTGGCACATGGATAAATTTCTTCACGCTTCACCCAAGATTTTCTCTCCGGCCATTGCAGCGAGGCAGAGGGACAGGAAAATGAAGGGTAATCAAGAGACAGTCGCAGATACACAATCAGCTCTACTAAACATGCCAATGGTACAAGAACCTACTAACCTTCATAACCTTGTTGCTAGTATATCAGATGCGCTCTCCCCCAAATTTGAGGCTCTTCGAGCTGAAATCAAACAAGACTTCTGCTCACTAACGCAGGAAGTCCGCCAGTTTTCTAATAGATTCCAGGAGGCCGAGCAGCGTGTCTCGGACCTGGAAGATCTAACAACAGCGCACAGTTCTAACCTGGAAGCTGTCAACACCAATTTACAAAAAATACAAAACAGGTTAGAAGACCTAGAAAATCGTACTAGGAGAAACAATATAAGAATCATAGGACTTCCAGAAGAACAACAATTTGATAATCTTGATAATTTTATATCAGAAACTCTACCTAAAATCTTAAAATTGCCATCTACCTTCTATCCTATCCCAGTGGAGAGAGCGCATAGGGTAGGCCCAATTCGTATGGAGAACAAAACTAGAACTAAACCTAGACCTGTTATAGGTAAATTGTTAAACTTCCAAGACAAACTTACTTTATTTCAGCACTATCGTAAGCAACAGCCAGTTAAAGTTGGAGGTATTACAATCCTTATGTTTCAGGATTTCTCAGCGGAGACTGCAGCAAAAAGAAGGGAGCTCGCTCCTATCTGTACTAGGTTTATACAAAAAGGATATCAGGCAACTATAATATTCCCTTATAAGCTAAAGGTTAAAGTTAATGACGTTACACACTTCTTTGAAGAAGCTCACCTAGCTGAGAGCTTTTATAAAACACTGAATTCTCCGGTCCGATGACAGTAGGTTTAAACAATAAGACTCTAGACATGGCAAAATATACAGGTCTTCTTTTTCTTTTTTTTTCTTTTTTTTTTAAGGTGAATAATTCCTTGGTGCAACATGGGTCTCAATGTTTAATCTCCTCCCATGCGGAATGTACGTATTTTTCTGTACATAAGAAAGAGGAGGGGGAAAGGAGGAATTTTTTTTTTTTCTTCTCTCTCGTCATCATTATTATTATCTCCCCATATATAAATAAATATGAGCAGTAACAAATGTAAAATAGTGTCATGGAATGTGGGTGGCATATCTACCCCTATTAAGAGAAAAGCAATTCTTACTCAGCTTCGAAAAATTCAGACTGATATAGGTTTCATTCAAGAAACTCATCTATCGGCAGAAGAATCTTTAAAACTTAAGACGGCGTGGGTAAAAGAAATATACTTCGCACCTAGTATTAAGAGAAAGAGAGGAGTAGCAATCTTAATAGGGAAAAAAATTGACACTGAAGTGGTACATTTTGAGGCTGATCCAGGGGGGAGATATGTCATGCTAAAAATAAAGATCTCTCGGAGGATGTATACGCTGTGCAACACATATGGCCCTAATGTATTTGATTCAAAATACTGGACCTCTCTCCAATCTAAATTGCTAGCCTATTCGGAAGGGTGTTTAATTTTGGGTGGAGATTTTAACATGGCTCCACAAAGCCCAATTGATAGGTTAAGACAAGATGTCAAACAGTTGAAACAAAAGAAAGATAATTTAGAATGCAAGATGTTTAAAAGAATCATGCAAAATTTAGCGTTGCGAGATGTTTGGAGATACCAAAACCCTTCTACTCAGAGTTTTACCTGTCTCTCGAAGGCACACAAAACACTCTCTAGAATTGACCTATTTTTAATTGACGAACATATGTTAATGAACGGGGTAAAATCAGATATATTGTCAATTATTCTTTCAGATCATGCACCAATTGTTCTTGAATTTCAGATATCATATTCACGTTCTGCTTCACCGAGATTCTTCTTTCCCTATTTTCTAATATCAGAAATGGCTTATAAACAAATATAAGGAGTATGCACATTTTAACAAAGAACATCTGAGCTGCCCTGAGTTATTCTGGGATACTGCGAAAGCGGTAATGAGAGGGGAAATACTTTCATATAGTATCGCTTTACAAAAAAAAATTAGATCCAGGGAAAGAGAGTTAGGTCAACGGTTAACTAATACCTATAACCAGTATCTGCTAGACAAAACACTATTAAACTGGGCGAAATATGTTAAGGTAAAAAATGAAAGAGATACTTTTGTATTATCACAAGAAACACAAAGAGAATTAAGAATGCAGGCTAAATTATATAAATACGGGAATAAATCGGGTAAGATGCTAGCCAAATTAATCAAAAACGAGAAAAAACAACCTGTAATAGACAAACTGCATAATAAAGGATTACAAACTTCCAAACCTGATGAAATTTTAAATATATTTTATGAATATTATCAGGAGCTTTATTCATTTAAAACAAGCAATCCACAGAAATCTTTAGATTTCTGGAGAGATATTACGTATCCGACAATTACATTAGAAATGTCTAATAATCTAAATGCTCCTATTTCTATAGAAGAAATAGAGAAGATAATATCTGAGCTCTCTCTCAATAAGGCAGCAGGTCCAGACGGTCTCCCTAGTGAATTTTATAAGATACTATCTAGTGAAGTTTCCCCGCATCTTTGTACACTTTTTAATAGTTTTTTCACAAAGGGTAACTCGATTTCTCCATCATTCTCTAGTTCATATACAACTCTAATACTAAAGGGCGGAAAGGACCCTAATTGTAAAGAATCTTACAGACCAATTGCCTTGTTAAACGCCGATTATAAAATCCTCACTGCAATTCTAGCGTCAAGACTGCAAGGGATTCTTCCAGAAATTATTCATACTGACCAATCAGGCTTTTTAAATAATCGTAATTCGGCCGCAAAAATTAGAGAAGTATTGTTAGTGACAGAATATTTTGAGATTACACCCAGTAGCGGGGGGGGAGGACACACCTGATCTTGCTATCATCTCTATCGACGCTGAAAAAGCCTTTGATTCAATATTTCACGAACATATTAAAACATCATTAAGGCGATTCGGTTTCGGAGGTAATTTCCTTGAATTTATCGGAAATTTATATAAACAATCTTCTACAAAACTGATAGTGAATAATACTACTTCCTCTTCTATCTTACTAGGTAGGGGGACAAGGCAGGGGTGTCCTCTCTCCCCACTCTTATTCAATATCTCCATTGAACCCTTGGCAATTAAAATTCGCCATCTTTTGGATGGTATAAAAATTCGTAATACTGAAATAAAAATAGGTCTGTATGCAGATGACCTACTGCTTTATCTGGCAAATACCAAATTGAATCTACCAAAACTTTTCCAGATACTGGAACATTTTGGATCATTCTCTGGATATAAAGTAAACATGGCTAAATCAGAGATATTTTGGCTTAGGAAGAATAATACTTCTATATTGGAAACCCCCCTTTCATCAAGTAACAGACTCTTTTAAATGGAGATTCACATTCCGACAAGAACTTCAGATCTTTACGCGCTTAATATCCCCCCAGTAGTTAAAACAATTAAGGAAAAGCTCCTGATCTGGCAAAAACTTCCATTATCACTTTCTGGAAGGATAGCTCTTTTTAAGATGGCCCTTATCTTTTGCCTATAATAGGAAACCCCATATTTCAAGCCGGTCTGTATTCGGAGGTATTTAGAAAATGGCACACTGCTGGATTAACAAAGGTAATTCAAATAATAGATCAAGAAGGGAAATGTATAAAAACATTTCAGAAATTAAAAATGGACTTTGATTTGTCCAATAAGGACTTCTTTGCATATCTGCAACTGAGACACTTTGTCCAGGATTTGGTCAGGAGAGAGGGCTGGGACTGGGGATTGGGCACATTGGAGAATTGGTTGGTTTTAACAAGAAATGGTCATATGTCGAATGCGCCGTGTTATCATCTTCTGAGTACAAATAAAGGGGCTTCAATACTGGCAAACATGGTTGTTTATTGGGATATATCAATTCCCCAGAATAATATTGAAAGGAAAACTATTCAGTTATCAATCAAGAAAATTGCCCAAGTAACATTATCTGCAACCTGGAGAGAGGCGCACGTAAAGCTTTTGCATGGGGCATACTTTACCCCTAGGAGAGGCTTCAGATGTACCAATAGAGGGTTTAATAAATGTCCGAAATGCTCGCTCCAGGCAGCTGATTTAGCACATATGTTCTGGTATTGCCCAAAGATTAAAAATCTATGGGCTAAGGTCGAATACTGGCTTAAAAATGTGCTAAAGATAACAGGTCTTACATTAACATTATATCAGATAATATTTTGTCTTAGGAAAGAATCTGGTAGACAAAATAACGAAGGTATAATAATATCAACAATCCTCGCTACTAGATATTTAATTTGTAAAAAGTGGAAAAGTCCTGCAATTCCAAGCATCCCTGAGATTAAAAACAGCATAAAAAAGCAATGTATTTTAGAGCAGAGAGATGCGGACCTAAACAACGATCAGGACATTAAAAGATTTTTTGATAAATGGGCAGTTTTTTTAAGGATATTCCCTGTGGCAGAAATTAATCATATAATCTTTCCTTTCAGGAATACAGAAATTGTTTTACTAGGGAATTGGTAATCTTAAGGAAGAGATAGTGGTAGAGTTGGGGTTTTTTTTTTTTTTCCTCTTCCCTTCCTCGTGAGATTGTGGTTTAGGTAGATTGCCTTTCCGCATGGGGGGGGGGGGGGGAGGGAGGAGAGGGTTCAGGGAAGGTTGGAAAAAACTAAAAAAAACTCCAAGAAGTGTTATTGAGTAGATTGATTATGTTATACTAATACGCTGATTAGTTAAAATATACTAGTATGTATAATTAAATATAGTATTATGTGAATGAACATATGTATAATTTCTTTTGATTATGATTATGTGTTTAAATTTTGTTAACATTGGTTCATGGATAATGTCTTGGATTATAAATAAAAGTATTAAAAAAAAAAAAATTACATGCCCTATTTAAATCACGAAAGATTTTTTTTACTTTACTGTCCCTTTAAATTCATTCAATTTTTTTTTACTCCTCATTAAAAGGGTTTTATTTTTTGTCAAACAAATATTTGTGGCTCATTACCATATAGGGGTTAACTGTACAAACACAACTTATAATGTTTAATCCTTATCATAGGGGTGTTCTTCTTAAAAATAGTTATGGCTACTTACCATAGGAGTTAACTGCAGGACTTTATCATTTTTACTCCTTCTCTATGGCATTTTCTTCTTAAAAATATTTGTGGCTCTTTACCATAGTGGTTAAAGGGACATTAAAGGGACAGTTTACTCATATTTTTGTCACCTTTAAATTGTACCCAGTGATCTATTTTACCTGCTGGAGTGTATTAAATTGTTTAGAAGTAACTTGTTTACCCTAATTTCGGCATTTGCATTAGTTGATTTAAAGGGACAGTCAAGCCCAAAAAAAATTTCATGATTCAAATAGGGCATGTAATTTTAAAAAACTTTCCAATTTACTTTTATCACCAATTTTGCTTTGTTGTTGTGTCAGGGTGCCAGGAATCAGACTGAGAACCAGGAGGGACGTCAGACAGCCAGGTAATAAAGAGGAACTCTCACAAACAGATCTGAGACAACGCAAGGGCAAAGCATACTGAACAGAGGCCCTTTAAATAATAAGTGATGACATCACAATTCTGAGACTGCAACCTGTCTCACATGGATGATGTACACCAGTCTGGCCATAAAACGGCATACAGGAAATGAGCAGCATCACACACTATGCACCAGAGTCAGCAAGAGATGTGAGTAAAATGGCTGCCAGCAGAACATGGCAAACAAATCAGGGAAAAAACCCTGACAGTACCCTCCCCTCAATTACCCCTCCCCCGCAGGAGGACAAAAGGCTTATTGGGGAAACAGGCATGGAAGGCACGGAGGAGGGCAGGAGCATGAACATCAGAGGAGGGAAACCATGAACGCTCCTCTGGACCGTAACCCCTCCAGTGAACCAAATACTGTACGCGGCCCCTGGACATACGAGAGTCAATAATGCTGCTGACCTCATATTCTTCATGGTTGTCAACAAAGATAGGATGGGGACGAGGCAACACAGTGGTAAACTGATTACAAACCAATGATTTCAAGAGGGAGACATGAAAAACATTGGAGATGCGCATTGCAGGAGGAAGGTCAAGAGTGTAGGCCACAGGATTGACCCGTCGGAGTATTCAAAAAGGACCAACATAACGGGGAGCCAGTTTATTGGAACGCACACAAAGGTTCAAATTGCAGGAGGACAGCCAAACTCTGTCACCAACCTGGTAGGAAGGTGCAGACAAATGCCTATGATCAGCCTGGAACTTTTGGCACTGCATAGAACGATGAAGGCAATCCTGAATCTGCACCCACGTGGAGCAGAGTTGCAAGAAATGCTCCTCTAAAGCCAGAATACCCTGAGACATGAAACAAAAATTCGCCATGAACGGGGATAACTTGGAGGAAGCATTAATAGCACTAATACGAGAAAACTCTGCCTAAGGTAACAGTTCAGACCAATTATTTTGGTGATCTGAGACATAGCAATGGAGGAACTGTTCCAGGGCTTGATCCACATTTTAGCACAAAAGAAATGCCAACATTTTGGGGACAAACTGGCTACCCCGGTCCGACACTATCTCCTTGGGTAACCCATGTAAACGGAAGACGTCCCGGGCAAAAATTGAAGCAAGCTCCTGAGCGGTAGGCAGCTTCTTCAAGGGAAGGCAATGTGACATTTTAGAAAAACGGTCAACAACCATAAGGATAACAGTATTGTCATTGGAAACAGGGAGCTCGACAATGAAGTAAATGGAAAGATGTGTCCAAGGATGCTCACCATTAGCAATAGGTAGAAGAAGACCCATAGGAAGACGTTGAGGACTCTTATTCTGTGCACAAACTGAGCAGGAGACAACATACGCAGCAACATCAGAACGAAGACCTGGCCACCAGAATTGTCGAGTAACAGACAAATCATTTGGTTCTTGCCTGGGTGACCTGCAGCTTTAGGATAGTGGTAAGTTTGCAAAAGTTTAGTTTGAAGATTCTCAGGAACAAAACACTTACCACTAGGTTTCTCAGGAGGTGCATTGGTTTGTGCAGCCAGGATCTCCTCCCCCAAGGGAGAAGTCAAATTAGTACGTATGGTAGCCAAAATATGGTCAGGGGGTATAACTGGAGTAGGTACAGACTCCTCCTTGGACAGAGGCGAAAATTGTTGAGAGAGGGCATTAGCCCTAACATTCTTACTACCAGGCAGGTAGGAGACCACATAATTAAACCGAGACAAAAATAGCATCCATCTCACCTGTCGGGGCGACAAACGTTTTGCTTCAGATAGATAAGTTAAATTCTTGTGGTCAGTAAGAATGAGCACTGGTACGCTAGTACCCTCGAGAAGATGCCTCCATTCCTTGAGTGCCAAAATTATGGCCAGTAATTTCCTGTCACCAATTTCATAATTGCACTACGCTGAAGACAATTTCTTTGAGAAGAAACCACACAGATGCAAGGAACCCTCAGGTGTAGGACATTGAGACCAGAGGACACCTACTCCAGTCTCAGACTCATCAACCTCAAGAACGAAAGGCAGGGCAGGGTTAGGATGAACCAGAACTGGAGCGGCAGCAAAGGCAGTCTTAAGACTATTAAAGGCCTTAATGGCAGTAGGTGAACAATGGAGTGGATCATTCTCTTTACGGGTCATGTCTGTGATAGGTTTGACAAAGGAAGAAATGTTTTTTAATAAACTTTCTATAGTAAGTGGCGAACCCCAAAAAATGTTGAATAGACCAAAGACAAACTGGGCGAGGCCACTGCAGAACTGCAGACAACTTGTCAGGATCCATGGAGAACCCTGCAACGGAGATAACATAACCTAGGAAGGTTACTTGAGTCTGATGGAACTCACATTTCTCGAGTTTACAAAACAGGCTGTTCTCACGTAGTCTCTGAAGAACCCGTGTAACATCAGAACAATGAGCCTCAAGCGTGGGTGAGTGTATGAGGAAGTCATCTAAATACACCACAACACACTGTTGCAACATATCTCATAGGACATCATTAATAAATTCCTGGAATACAGCAGGAGCATTACATAGGCCAAAGGGCATTACAAGATACTCATAATGCCCACTCCTGGTGTTAAATGCTGTTTTCCATTCGTGGCCCTCCTTGATCCTAACGAGATTGTATGCTCCTCTCAAATCAAGTTTAGAAAAGACAATAGCTCCCTTGAGGCGGTCAAAGAGTTCCATAATGAGCAAAATAGGATAAGCATTCGTAATGGTAAGATGATTAAGACCCCTATAATCAATGCATGGTCTTAACTCGCAACCATTTTTCTTTGCAAAGAAGAAGCCAGCCCCTGCAGGAGAGCAGGATTTGCGGATTATCCCCTGTGACAGAGCATCGGCAACATACTCCTCCATAGCACAATTCTCTGCAACAGATAGAGGGTGATAATTCCGGCCCCAAGGAGGAATGGCTCCGGGTTGCAGGTCTATGGCACAATTGTAAGACCAGTGAGGAGGCAACGTACCATCACGCACCTTGTCAAAAACGTCTATAAACTCTCGGTACTCCTCTAGCAATTGAGATACCGAAGAAGTGCACAAGACTTTAACTGGTTTTCGAAGACAAGTGGAAATACATTGCGGAGACCATGGAGACCCAGAACAACTGGAAAATGCAGAGAATTTATCACTTGGAACTGGAGGATTTCAAAATTTAGAGTCCCAACAGCCATGGATAATGGAGCCGTCTCATGAGAAATGAGTGTGGGCTGAAGGGGCCTGCCATCAATGGCCTCAATAGCAAGCAGAATGGACCGAGGCAAAACAAGAATGGAGTGCTTTTATGCAAAAGCACTGTCAATGAAATAGCCCGCAGCACCGGAGTCAACAAGAGCCTGGGTGACTATGGAGGAGTCCACCCAGGAAAGGACAACCGTGACCAAAGGTTTCTCCTTTAACAGTTCCGGGGACGAGGATAAACCACCCAAGGTCTGCCACTGACAGGACCTTAGGTATTAGCGTTTTTCCGGCCGTGTAGGACAAGACTTCAAAAGGTGACCCTGTAACCCACAATAGAGGCAGAGCCCCTCCCTCCTCCTAAAGGTCCTCTCCACCGCGGAGAGACACGTGAACCCCAACTGCATCGGCTCAGTAGTACCTGGTGACTCGAGACCAGGAGGCATGGGAGGAGAGGGAGGCATGGGTGGGAACGAACACGTAGGAGACAATGGAACAGGAGGCTTCCACAAGCGCTCCTTGAAAGAGGGCCTCTCTCTGAGTCTGATGTTAATTTGGATAAAAAAAGACACCAAAGCCTCGAGATCCTCTGGTAAATGTTTAGCAGCAATTTTGTCTTTAATTGCATCAGAGAGCCCATGAAAGAAGGCGGCAACAAGGGCTTAATTGTTCTAACCTACCTCTGTGGCAAGCATACGGAACTCAATGGCATACTGAGCAACAGATCTCGTACCTTGCTGAATGGACATGAGTCGTTTAGCAGCAGAGGAGGAGCGAGCCGGAACATCAAATGCCCTTTGAAAGGAGGCCACAAATTCAGGGTAATTTGAAATCACAGGTTTATTGGTCTCCCACAAGGGATTAGTCCAGGTAAGAGATGTGTCAGAGAGTAACGAGATAAGAAATCCCACCTTAGCTCTTTCAGATGGAAACGTCTGAGGTAACATCTCAAAGTAAATGCCCACCTAGTTCAAAAATCCTCTGCACTGAATAGGATCACCTCCATATCGCTTAGGTAGAGGTGCAGAACCAGACATGCTCCTGGTAGGACTAGGTGCAGCAGCGGAAACAGGAGCAGCCATAACTTGCGGGTCCAAATGTGCAGTGCAAGTCAGCAGGGTTTGCAGGGCTAGTGCAAATTGATCCAAGTGGTGATCCTGTTCATCCATCCTGGAAATGATGGTAGGTAAAGGTGGATTATTAGCACCATCAGGATTCATGGCCCTTGTGTAATGTCAGGGTGCCAGGAATCAGACTGAGACGAGAAGTGCAAAAACAATCACACCTTTATTAATAGCAAAAAATAATAAAAAAGTCCACAAGTCAAATAACAAGCCAGGAGTCAAAACCAGAGCTGGTAGTCAGACGAGCTGAGTCAGGAGCCAAAGCGAATAGTCAGACGAGCCGAGTCACGAGCAAAAGCAAGTAGTCAGACAAGCCAGAATCAGAAACAAGGAGAACAGCTGTCAGGATTCTACAGATTATTACCTATTTTCCACCTTGTTACTGTACCTTTAATTCAGAAGTCCTGCCTACCCTATCTTTAAATCTTAGCCGCACCCTCAATCTGGTGCTTAGTATTGTAGAGTAGTAAGATATAGCAACTGCTTGCACTGAGTCACAACCGTGGATTTCAATCCTGGGAACAAACTTTAACTTTTTAGCGAGAGTGTGCTAATAATCGATATTTCCAACTCCTTCATAACCAAATAATCTCATATCGAGTATTTCCAGCTGCACCAAGCTTTACGGATCTCAGCAGTAACTCGCTACTTAGTTGCCACACTTACCACCTATTCCAAGGAAGGTGATACAAAGCATTGAGACATCTTCCATTTCGAAAGGATACAGAGTTACAGTGGGTGTTTATGGAGGAACATAATGTCTGATTGTGTAGTATCTTTCACTCTGTGCGTAAGTTATTAACCCCTATTCCGTCGCTCCACGACATCAACACCACTATAATAAAGTTATTAACCCCTATTCCCCTGCACCCCAACATCGCAGACATTTTAATAAAGCTGTTAACCCCTATTCCACCACTCCCCGACATCGCAGCCAAAAAACCTAAATTTAAATTCAAATCAACCAATAGAATTTCAGTAGCTCTCATCCTATTGGCTGATTTGAACAGCCAATAGGATTTCAGTAGCTTTCAAAAATCAAATCAGCCAATAGGAATGCAAGGGACGCCATTTTGAAAAGGCTCCCTTACATTAAAGATTCAGTGTATGGCGGTGACAGTATGAAGAGAACACTCCACAGTGGATGTCTTCAAGGATGGACCCGCTCTGCGCGGCAGGAATAAAGATAGAAGACGTCGCCGGGATGCAGATAGAAGATGCGGCTTGGATGAAGATAGAAGATGCCGCCTGGATGGATGAAGACCTCGCCGCCTGAATGTCCGAACTTCAAAAACTGTAAGTGGATCATCGATGGTTAGTGTTAGGTTCTTTTTAACTTTTTTTGTGTGAGATTTTTTTTAGATTAGCCTTTGTGATTTTTTTAAAAGCTGAATGCCCTTTTAAGTGTAATGTAAAAGAGCTAAATGCCCTTTTAAGGGCAATGCCCATACAAATGCACTTTTCAGGGCAATGGGTAGCTAAGGTTTTTGTTAGAGTTAGGTTTTTTATTTCGGGGGGGTTGGGTGGTGGGTTTTACTGTTGGGAGGTCTTTGTATTTTTTTACAGGTAAAAGCTGATTTATTTAGGGCAATGCCCTACAAAAGGCCCTTTTAAGGGCTATAGGTAGTTTATTGTAGACTAGGTTTTTTTTTATTTTGGGGGATCGTTTTTATTTTTATAGGGCTATTAGATTAGGTGTAATTGTATTATTTTGGATAATTTCATTTGTTATTTTTCGTAATTTAGTGTCTGTTATTTTTTTGTAATTTTGTAATTTTTATTTTTTGTAATTTTAGACTTAATTTGTTTTATTAGTGTTAGGTTTATTTTTTTAATGTGTAATATAGTTTATTTAATTGTAGTTATTTTAATTTTAGTATAATAGTTATGTTAGGTTAATTGTTAGTATAAACTTAGTTTTTTTTAATTTCACAGGTAAGTTTTTATTCTTTTTAAGATAGGGATATTGTAATTTTAATTTAAAGTTAGGGGGTTGTTAGGTTTAGGGGTTAATAGTTTAATTTAGTTTTTTTGTGATGTGGGGGGCTAGCGATTTAGGGGTTAATAGGTTTATTTAGTGTTGGTGATGTGGGAGGCCAGAGGTGGCGGATATGTCGGGGAGCGGCGAAATGCATAGTATTATAGTAACATAGTAGATGAGGTTGAAAAAAGACAGAAGTCCATCAAGTTCAACCTATACAAATCTAAAATACTTACAAACTCCAGTTAAGATTAAATAATACCACTAAAAGGTGACCCATTTAATACTAGCAATCACATCTATGAATTTTGTTTATAGATAGAAATGTATCCAAACAATTTTTAAATGTATCTAAGGTATTGGCATTCACTACCTCTTTTGGTAATGAGTTCCACAATTTTATTGCTCTTACGGTGAAAAAACGTTTCCATTGCAGGAGATTAAATCTCCTTTCCTCCAACCTTAAATTCTGACCTCTTGTCACAAACAAATTTTCTTGGAATAAACAGAGCTTCTGCCATCTCTGTATATGGGCCTTGAATATATTTATATAAAGTAATCATGTCACCTCTCAAGCGCCTCTTTTCTAAAGAAAACAGACCCAGTTTGACTAGCCTCTCCTCATATCTTAAATTATCCAATCCCCTTATTAGCTTTGTGGCCCTTCTCTGAACTTTTTCTAGTTCTGCAATATCTTTTTTTGTGATTGGTCCCCAGAACTGCACTCCATACTCAAGGTGAGGTCTTACTAGGGCTTTATATAGTGAAAGAATTATGCTTTCCTCCCTTGAATCAATGCCTCTTTTAATACATGTTAGTATCTTATTAGCCTTTGAAACCGCTGCCCTGCATTGTGCACCCATCTTTAGCTTGTTATCTATTACTACTCCCAAATCCCTTTCCTCATCTGTTTGGTTAAGTTGTGTCCCATTTAAATAATACGTTGCCTGCTTATTTTTACTTCCAAAATGTAGAACCTTGCATTTTCCCATATTAAATCTCATTTTCCATTTACCTGCCCATACTTATAATTTTTGCAGGTCCCTTTTCAAGAAAGTTCATCCTGCTCTGACCTAATGACCTTACTTAATTTAGTATCATCTGCAAAAATAGAGATGTCGCTTTTAATCCTTGCTCCAAGTCATTTATAAAAAATATTAAAAAGAACAGGGCCCAGTACTGATCCCTGGGGGACTCCACTGATTACCTTTGTCCAATCTGACTATGATACATTAACTACTTCTCGTTGCTCCCTGTCTTTTATCCAGTTATTTATCCTTGAGCTAACATTTTCAGCTATTCAACTATTCCCTTAATTTTGTGCATTAATCTCTCATGTGGCACTGCATCAAACGCCTTTGCAAAATCTATGTATATCACATCAACTGCTTCCCCTTTATCTATATTTTTACTTAGCTCCCCATAGAAACTAATTAGATTAGTTTGACATGATCTATTTCTCATTAAACCATGCTGATTAGAACTCATAATCTTGTTTGCACGAATATGCTCATCAATATAATCTCTTATAATCCCTTCAAATATCTCCCCCACTATTGATGTCAGACTAACTGGTCTATAGCTTCCTGGATCATCCCTGCTTCCCTTTTTGAAGAGTGCCACCAAATCCTGGGTTACCATGCCTGAGGATAATGAGTCTTGAAAAATGAAGAGTAGAGGTTTGTCTATAACAGTGCTAAGTTCCCTTGGGTGTATTTTTTTTTTTTATTTACCTTAATATTATCCATTTTTTTCCTGATATCCTCAATACATAACCCAGTTAATGGTATAGGCTGGCATGTTCTATTTTGTTCTGAAGTATCATCCAATGGTTCCTCTCATGTGTATACTGAAGAAAAAAAATGGTTTAGTACCTCAGCCTTCTCCCTGTCACTGTTAATCATGCTACCCTCCACACATTTTAATGTACCTATATTGTCTTTCTTAGATTTTTTGCTATTTATGTACTTAAAGAACATTTTAGGGTTAGACTTTGCAATTAATGTTTCATTTTCAATTTTGGCTAATTTGATTGCTTTTTTGCATGCTTTGTTACATTCCTTATAAATATGGAATGTTGAGTCTGTACTATTTTCTTTGAATAATTTAAATGCCCTACGTTTTTTCTTAATTTCTCTTAACACATTATTATTGAGCCACATCGGCTTGGATTTTTTTATTTTTTATAACTATATGGTATTTGTTGATATGTATATTTATGTAACAAAGTTTTAAATGTTATCCATTTATCCTCTTGAATAGGGGTTAATAGCTTTATTTTAGTGTTGGCGATGTTGAGATACGGGGGAATAGGGGTTAATAACTTTATTAAAGTGGCGGCGATGTCGGGGAGCGGCAGAATAGGGGTTAATAACTTTATTAATGGCGGCGATGTCGGGAGCGGAAGATTAGGGGTTAATAATTGTATTTTGGTGTCGCAATGTCGGGGGCAGCAGATTAGGGGTGTTTAAACTTGGGGTTTATGTCAGGGTGTTATGTTTGAAAGTAACTTTTTTTCCCCCATAGACATCTATGGGGTTGAGTTAGGGCGATAGCCATTCCGCGCTTCAGGTGTTAGTTTCTTTTCTAAAACTCTCTCCCCATTGATGTCTATTGTGAAAGCATGCACGAGCACGTCAAAGCAGCCCTTGGATTTTGTGCAGTATGGAGCTTATCGCCACCATATGGCACGCACAAGGTGGCTTTTCAGAAACTTGTAATGGCAGCACTATGGATGATGAAATAACGTAACTTTTGTTGTGTTCATTTCGCACCCTCTATAGCACAAAACTCATAATCTAGGCGATTTTCATTTATATGCTAATATTTAAACATTATGCATTGTACATAACAATGCATCATTTAAATATTGAATATTTATGCTTTGGGCCTTAGCTACTACAGTTAGTTTTACATTATGTCAGATTAGGGGTCAATGTTTAATTAATAGCGCTGCCATTACAAGTTTCTGAAAAGCCACCTTGTGCGTGCGATATGGTGGCGAAAAGCTCCATACCGCACAAATCCAAGGGCTGCTTTGACGTGCTCGTGCATGCTTTCACAATAGACATCAATGGGGAGAGAGTTTTAGAAAAGAAACTAACACCTGAAGCGCGGAATGGCTATCGCCCTAACTCAACCCCGTAGGAGTCTATGGGGGAAAAAAAGTTACGTTCAAACCTAACACCCTGACATAAACCCCAAGTTTAAACACCCCTAATCTGCTGCCCCCGACATCGCGACACCAAAATACAATTATTAACCCCTAATCTTCCGCTCCCGACATCGCCACCATTAATAAAGTTATTAACCCCTATTCCGCCGCTCCCCGACATCGCCGCCACTGTAATAAAGTTATTAACACTTATTCCCCCGTACCCCAACATTACCAACACTATAATAATGTACAATGCATATTTTCTGAATTATTGTAGATATCTTAAAACGGATTTAATATTTGCTTAATATTATATGCAACATAAACATATATTTTCAAACTTATACTTATATTTGAAATAATAGAAAGCAACTATTAAATTTATCTTAATATAACTCCAATACTTTAAATAATTTATATTTTACATGACAATACATCTTTTGTCACAGAGATGTGCTAAAATGAAGGCAGCACTGGCAAGGCAAATCCTCCTTGGCCTCTCCAGGCTCCTGGAACTCAGTACCGGACCAGAATTGAGCCATGGACCACTGGCAAAAGAGGTTTTTCTGGTCCTCCAGCGGTCAGCTGCCGCTGGTGGTCCGGGGCTCAATTCCGGTCCGGCACTGAGTTTTAGGAGCCTGGATAGGCCGAGCAGGTTTTGACAGTGCTGCCGGCATTTTAGTGCATCTCTGTGACACATTATTTAAACATTGATGATAACTTTAGCGACTTAGCTATATAGTTAAAATAAGGTTTATTACTTATAGTAAAGTTTATTATACTTAGTTATTTTTTTACATTAGGCAGTTGGATGTGTTTTATAGGGGAGTGTTGTTTATACATGATGTAAGTCGAGGTTGTATTAGGGACTTAGCTGGGCAATTCCGGGGGGGTCAGGCATGATGTAGTTGTATGCGGTCAGGGGGAGTTAGCTGGGTGGCACAGGGGGAGTGTAGGTTAGCAATGATGTAGATGTAGGCAGTTGGTGGGAGGTAGAGAGGCGGAGCAGGGGGAGTGTAGATTAGACGTGGCGTAGTTATAGGCATTCAGGGGGAGTTAGCGGGGCATGATTGTGGGAGTAGCCTGCACTTTGCTACCGACACATTGACACATGATCGATATGCTCGCTAGCTATCAGCAGCCGAGAAAACATCACCAGAGATAGTTAGTTTAGGTGTAAATAAATTTAGGTCCCCACAGTAATATTTGAATTGTGCCTACACTGAAACAAAAGCACAAAACCAGCTAATTCATATACACAAATACACTGAAAATGCAATTTCTCATACATTTTATACTTTGCAGCTAGTATAGCAAATCATTGAAAATACATTAAAGGGACACTGAACCCAAATTTTTTCTTTCATGATACATATAGAGCATGCAATTTTAAGCACCTTTCTAACTTACTCCTATTATCAAATTCTCTCTTGGAATCTTTATTTGAAAATCAAGAATGTAAGTTTAGATGCCGGCTAATTTTTGGTGAACAACCTGGGTTGTTCTTGCTGATTGGTGGATTGATTTAACTGACCAATAAAAAAGTGCTGAACAAAAAAAAATAACTTAGATGCAAATAAAGATAACAAGAGAACGAAGGAAAAAAATGATAATAGGAGTAAATTAGAAAGTTGCTTAAAATTACATGCTCTATCTGAATCACCAAAAGAAAAAAAAATTGGGTTCAGTGTCCCTTTAAGGGAAAAGCTATTTTACAGTATCCTGGTCCTTGAAACCCAAATATTTTACTTCATTATTCTGATAGAGCATACATATGTTAACAACTTACTTCATTATTCTGATAGAGCATACATATGTAAATAACTTACTTCATTATTCTGATAGAGCATACATATGTTAACAACTTACTTCATTATTCTGATAGAGCATACATATGTAAATAACTTACTTCATTATTCTGATAGAGCATACATATGTTAACAACTTACTTCATTATTCTGATAGAGCATATATATGTTAACAACTTACTTCATTATTCTGATAGAGCATACATATGTTAACAACTTACTTCATTATTCTGATAGAGCATACATATGTTAACAACTTACTTCATTATTCTGATAGAGCATACATATGTTAACAACTTACTTCATTATTCTGATAGAGCATACATAGGTTAACAACTTTCCAATTTACTTCTATTATAATATTTGCTTCATTCTCTTGGAATCCTTAAAGAAGCAGGAATGCACTCCTGGGAACTAGCTGAACTCATTGGTAAGCCATATTTGTGCAGCCACCAATTAGTAGCCAGCTCCCAGCTCATGAGCCTATCTAGCTATGCTTTTCAACAAAGGATACCAAGAACAAAGCAAATTAGATAAAATTAGTACATTAGAAAGTTGTTTAATTGTGTGTGCTCTGTCTAAATCATGAAGACATTTTTTTGAGTTTCATGACCCTTTAACAGTACAACTGTATAATATTTACTCCTTATCATAGGGGTTTTATTCTAAAAAAATATTTGTGGCTCCTTACCCTAGGGGTTAACAGAACATGTTTATAATTTTACTCCTTTTTACTTACTATAGGGGTTAACTGCAGAACTCCTTATATTAGGAGTTTTCTTAAAACTATTTGTGGCTTAATAATTACATATAAATTCATTTCATAATTGTCTTTTTATAAAAAAAAAAATTATGTGCCTTCCAGTACCTACCATAGCATTTAATAAAAATAAAAAAAGCCAATCATTTTATATTTCTCATTCTTTAAAAAAAAATCAGCATTTCCTACCATATTCTTTAATAGTATAAAAATAAACAGTCATTTCATATTTATATATAGAAATAGCATCAAAGAAGCGTAAGGGCTCCTTTAATGAACAGCTACAAAAGGAATTTCCATTGATCCCAAATACCTGTGTATCAAACTCTAATGTAAGATGCAACAAATGTACATCTATTTTTTCCATCAGCCATGATGGACGTGGAGATATTACAACTCACATAAGCAGTGATAAACACAAAATAGCAATTTCTGCAGCAGCATCTAGCTTATCGTTAAAGGACCAGTCAACACAGTAGATTTGCATAATCAACAAATGCAAGATAACAAGATAATGCAATAGCACTTAGTCTGAACTTCAAATAAGTAGATTTTTTTCTGACAATTTTAAAAGTTAAGTCTTTTTCCACTCCCCCTGTACCATGTGACAGCCATCAGTCAATCACAAATGCATACACGTACCATGTGACAGCCATCAGCCATTCACAAATGCATACGCACTTATTCTTACACATGCTCAGTAGGAGCTGGTGATTCAATAAGTTTAAATATAAAAAGACTGTGCACATTTTGTTAATAGAAGTAAATTGGAAAGTTGTTTAAAATGGCATGCTCTATCTGAATAATGAAAGTTTAATTTTGATTGAATGTCCCTTTAACAACTTTTTTAGACATGATACATTTGGTGAAAAGGAAGAGCAGGTAGCTGGAACTGAGAGTGCTTTCGCATATAACACACTTTCACATTATCATAGTTTTTGGTTCATCTAGTGCCTGGTATCTCAACAGTCGGGCCGTGGCCCAGTACCGGGCCGTGATAGCCCTGCTGGTGGGCCCTGACCTGTCATGCCTCCACTGCACACTCTTACCCCACTGCACACCAAGGGCAGACTGAGACCAATCAAGGCCCCAGGAAAACTGTCTCACACTGGCCCAAATGTATTCAAATTCATGCAAATGAACATGGTAGCCTCCCTGCCCTAATCCCAACAGGCCCATCAACCTCCAGAGCCAGGACCCCCAACATTAAGGGCCAAAGAAAGGGCCCCCAAACTACTGGGCCCTGGACATGTCCAGCTAAAATTTACCGGGCCTTGAGGTCACTTTGGTTGAGAACCACTGATCTAGTGTACATCAAAGCTACTCCAGGTAACATTAGAGCCCAAATTTACACGTGCACTTGCCAAAACAGAAGCTATCATTTTGCATGTGACAGCTCATGCTTTATATCTGTTGCACAGTAATTAAGAAAGAGTACTTAAAATGTTCATGTAAAAACCTATGTACATTGTTTCTGCAGATTTTTTTAATAACCCTTTGTGTGAAGTATGGCTGTTCTTTGTTCATAGTCAGGCTTCCTCTTTCCATGAAGCAGTCAAACAAGTAGAGGGACAGACAGTGACTGAATTTGAAATGATTTAAAGCTTTATTGTTTGAAAACAGCCTTGATGTCCAAAGTTGGAATATTTCCTTCCTTCAGATGTTATAATAATTATTGGGAAACTGGAAAGGGAGGAATGATTACAAGTAGTGGTTAAAAAGTTTTGTGCCATTGCGCTCTTATTCTATGAAACTGCACTGTTACATGAATAAATGGACTGAAACATGCTTTCAGGGCCTAGAATCCTGCATCTGGGTAATCTTAAAAAAACACCTTCATGGGAAGAAATTGAGACAGCATACGCTGTCGGCATTTATCACTGCACCAGCAGTTCTTGTGAACTGCTGGTGCAATGCCGGCCATTGCAGATTTGCGGCCAATCGGCCACAGGGGGTGTCAATCAACCCGATCGTATTCGATTGTGTTGATTTCTGTCCGCCGCCTCAGAGCAGGTGGACAAGTTATGGAACAGCGGTGTTTAGACTGCTGCTTCATAACTTCTGTAAGGAGCTTGAATCAGCCCCAATATGTTGTCTGCAACTTCAGAATTGCCAGCAGCAATCCAGCTATGTCATACAAATAAGGGCTCAACATCTATGATGCCCTCTCTGGTCTCAAAGTATAAATGTTTATAATACCACCTTCATAGCTCGTGCGTATCAGATATTTAGGGTTTACTTTAAGCAATAATTTGAGATAGCATTATTTTTATTAACTTTTTTTTCTTTTAAAACAGGTAAAATGACTATACTATCATATAATAATCACATAAAAGAATAGTTACAGAACATATAAAGTGATAGAGGCCGAATTATCAAGCTCTGAATGGAGCTTGATGCCCCTGTTTCCGCGCGAGCCCCTTCAGGCTCACCGGAAACAGTAGTTATGAAGACCGCTGCTCCATAACTTGTCCACTGTCTCTGAGGCTGCGGTCTTCAATCCGCCTGATCCTATACGATCGGGTTGATTGACATCCCCTTCTAGCAGCCGAGTGGCCACGAATCAGCAGGGGGCGGCCTTTCACAAGCAGTTCACCAGAACTGCTTTAGCAATGATAAATGCTAACAACGTATGCTGTCGGCAGTTATCGATGTGCGGCGGACATGATATGCTACATCGTATCATGTCCTTCCGCACTTTAGTAAATCGGCCCCACAGAGTCTACTGACCATGAGTAAACTGCTATGAAGTACAATCCCTATGCGCAATGTGTTCTATAGGTCACATGGTCTTGAAAGCTTACACATAAGGATTTAGTAAGGATCAATTGTGTTACAAGGTGAGGCAAAACCCCAGAGAAAGATATTAATATGGGTTGTTTCTGAATAAATGTGTTTTAAAGAACATTGACATGCATTCTGCTTAGTAGACAATACCGCATCTATTATTACATATAATTACACATACATTTCATTGCTACCACCTCAAGGACACTTTATTGCATCATGTTCAAACAATATACCACTTTTAAATGAATTCAATTGACCTTAATTTACATATTTGAAATGTTTGTGATAAATAACCATTCCAGAATGATTGATGCTCTTTAGGATCAAAGGTGAATCTGTTTTCTAATTCAGAAACCATGGTTCTGTTGTTGGTGGATGTCCAAATTGTTCATGTGATAAAATATAAAGGATGTTGATGTATAATGCAGCTAAGAGGTCATTGGTCTAACAGTTGATACCTAGATAATATTTTGAAGGATATAAAATTGGCCATATTTGTCTACATCTGTTGATAGCTTAGCCTTGTGTTTTCTTATGTTGCTAGGAACTATGTCATCCTTGACATTCCAAGATATGTTAATTTTGGATATGTGTTTCAAGACTACTGCTCTATAAATTAAGGTCTTTAACAAAGTTCAACTAGTTTATTCCACAAATGAGTTTTATTTATACTAGTTTTAACATTAACATTTGTAACATAAAATGTAAAACAAATAAATTAACTAGATAAATTGCATGCCTGATCAAAGTAAGTCCTTACCATTAAAGTGTCTGCACCATCAAATTAAAACACATTTTCATTATTTTCTGGCTGATATTATGTAATTTAAACCTTCTTTTAGGAGATTTGCTAAAGTGAATGGTATTATGTTTTTCTTTTCGCATCAGATTTTTTTTGAGATTTCTGTGAACTGTATGTTTATTTTCAAGCTTGATAAGAACACTTAATTTACATTTGCACATGCCAAAGATATTTGTAAAACTGAACTCCAGAACCTTATTTTCCCTCAGGTTTTTGTGTGACTGTCATGCAAAATGGACAAAGCAATGCAAAATATTGTTTGATTGTTATTTGTAAATGTGGCAACAATATGTTAATATAAATATGTTATAAGATATTTTCAGACACCTTTAAAAGGAATACCTTTATTTATCAAGTAATTACTTATAAATATTACTTCAGATTTTACTATACGATTTAATTCAGCATTTTCCTTGGTTGACATTTTTGTTTTAAAATACAGTTTTGTTCCTCATACGAGTGCATAGTTATTTTATATATATTTTAATAATGTTTTACTTAATATGGTCGTGATACAGATTACGTTCTAATGTAATATCAAATTGTCACAAAAAATAAATAAAAAGAATACAACACTGTGTACTGTGTACTGTTATAAATAGATGAATCTCTGTTTAAGTCTTCTACGTGACCTCAAAGAGAAAAGAAAAAACTTCCATAGTGTATAACTGTATATATGTTATTGCAATGTCTAATGATGGGCACCATTTATAAAGCTGTGATATCAGCTTCAGAGCCCCATTGGCTGCAGAAGCCAAAAGTTATGAAAGCAACGGTCATCAGGCTGCTGCTTCTTAACCCATTACACAAACTGTTATGTGGCGTATCTTAAACCCCTCCCTGCAATGATAAATAATGACTTGATCTAGGAAGGACAGGGGGAAGGCGTATGCCCCTTTCCACCCTCTCAGTGTTTAATCTGGGCCTATGTATAGTATTCACACAGAATATAGCTTGACAAAGACCGCTGCTCCATAACGAGTATGATCGGGTTGATTGACTCCCCCTGCTGGCGGCCCATTGGCCGTGAGTCAGCAGGGGCCGGCGTTGCACCAGCAGCTCTTGTGAGCTGCTGGTGCAATGTTAAATACGCTCTCCGCATTCAGCGATGTCTTGCGGACCTGATCTGCACTGTCGGATCAGGTCCGCAAGACATTTCTTAAATATGCCTCATTAGCTCTAAGACAAGCCCTCAGTACAATTGGATCCAAATCTACAAAATGAAGAGGGTATAATTTTATTATTATAATGTTACATTTTAAATAGCAAAGTTCTTTGCATTAAATAATAAAATTAAAGGGACAATCTACACCAACATTTTTATTGTTTAAAAAGATAGACAATCCCTTTTTTACCAATTTCCCCAGTTTTGCATAACCAACACTGTTATATTAATCCACTTTTTACCTCTGTGATTACCTAGCATCTATGTCTCTGCAGACTGCCCTCTTATCTCAGATTTTTTTTACAGACATGCATTTTAGCCAATCGGTGCCGACTCATAAAAAACTCAACGGGAGTGAACACAATCATAAGAGATTACAAGTTATGTAACATCCTAACATAAACCCATAGTCTAAATACCCCTAATCCGCTGCCCCCGATACTAATTCAAGTTATTAACCCCTAAACTGCCACCCTCTGACATCACCGACACTAAATAAACACATTAACCCCTAAACCACCAAACCCCCACATCGCCAACACTAAAATATAGTTAACCCATAAACCGCCGGCTCCCCACATTAATAATACTAAACTAAAACTATTAACCCCTAAACCGCCGGCACCTCACATCAGTAATTCTGAACTAAAACTATTAACCCCTAAACCACCGGCCCCCCACATCGCAAAACACTAAAATAAACTATTAACCCCTGAATCTAACCCCCATCTTTAAATTACAATTACAATATAGCTACTTTAAAATAAATAAAAACTTACCTGTGAAATAAAAAAAAAACAAGATTAAACTATAAATTATTCTATTTTAAAAAAATAAAATAAAAATATAAAACCTCAATTACAATATTAAAAAATCCTAACACTACGAAAAACAAACTAACATTACAAAAACAAACACTAAATTACAAAAATATAAAATAATATAACATTACAAAAATAATAAACAAAATTTTTCAAAATAATAAAAATTAAACCTAATCTTAAAATAAGCTGATTTGAACAGCCAATAGAATTTAAGCAGCTCTCATCCTATTGGTTGATTTTAATTTTTCAGCCAATAGGAATGCAACAGTACCCCAATATAAAAGGGGTACCTTGCATTCAAGCTTCAGTGTGCAGCAGTGATTGCATTAAGAGGAGGCTCCGCTCTGGATGTCGTCGTCACCGCCAGTCCTGGTCAGCTCCGCACTGCCACAGCTCCACGCCACCGGAATAAAGATAGAAAATGCCCCCGTGATGGAGGAAGATGTCGCCGCCTTGATGAAGACATCTCGCCGCCTGGATGAAGATGGATGTCCGGACTTCAGGAACTGTTAGTAGTGTTCTGGGGTTAGTGTTAGGTCTTTTTTATATTTTTTGGGGTGGGGTTTTTTTTTTAGATTAGGGCTTTTTTTTTATTTTAATGGGCACAAAAGAGATGATTGCCCTTTTAAGGGCAATGCCCATTCAAATGTACCTTTAGGGGCAATGGGTAGACTTAGGTTTTTTTTATTTTGGGGGGTTGGTTGGGTGGGGGTTTACTTTTTGGGGGGACTTTGTAATTGTATTATGTAAAAGAGCTGTTTAACTTTTTAATGGCTATTGGTAGTTTATTGATAGATTAGGGGGTGTTTTTATTTTGGGGTGGCTTTTTTAGGTTTAATTTTATTATTTTGGATAATTTTGTTTATTATTTTTTGGAATCTTACGGCTAGATTTGGAGTTTTGTCGGTAACGACCCGAAAAACTAACGCCGGCTTTTTTCTGGCCGCACCATAAAAATAACTCTGGTATTGAGAGTTCACAGAATGGCTGCGTTAGGCTCCAAAAAAGGAGCGTAGAGCATTTTTAACGCAGCTTCAACTCTCGATACCAGAGTTGCTTACGGACGCGGCCAGCCTCAAAAACGTGCTTGTGCACGATTCCCCCATAGGAAACAATGGGGCTGTTTGAGCTGAAAAAAAACCTAACACCTGCAAAAAAGCCGCGTTCAGCTCCTAACGCAGCCCCATTGTTTGCTATGCGGTAACCCTTCCTACGTCTGCACTTAACACTCTAACATGTACCCCGAGTCTAAACACCCCTAACCTTACACTTATTAACCCCTAATCTGCCACCCCCGCTATCGCTGACCCCTGCATATTATTATTAACCCCTAATCTGCCGCTCCGTAAACCGCCGCTACTTACATTATCCTTATGTACCCCTAATCTGCTGCCCTAACATCGCCGACCCCTATATTATATTTATTAACCCCTAATCTGCCCCCCACAACGTCGCCTCCACCTGCCTACACTTATTAACCCCTAATCTGCCGACCGGACCTGAGCGCTACTATAATAAAGTTATTAACCCCTAATCCGCCTCACTAACCCTATCATAAATAGTATTAACCCCTAATCTGCCCTCCCTAACATCGCCGACACCTAACTTCAAACATTAACCCCTAATCTGCCGACTGGAGCTCACCGCTATTCTAATAAATGTATTAACCCCTAAAGCTAAGTCTAACCCTAACACTAACACCCCCCTAAGTTAAATATAATTTAAATCTAACGAAATTAATTAACCCTTATTAAATAAATTATTCCTATTTAAAGCTAAATACTTACCTGTAAAATAAATCCTAATATAGCTACAATATAAATTATAATTATATTATAGCTATTTTAGGATTTATATTTATTTTACAGGTAACTTTGTATTTATTTTAACCAGGTACAATAGCTATTAAATAGTTAAGAACTATTTAATAGCTAAAATAGTTAAAATAATTACAAATTTACCTGTAAAAGAAATCCTAACCTAAGTTACAATTAAACCTAACACAAGACTATCAATAAATTAATTAAATAAACTACCTACAATTACCTACAATTAACCTAACACTACACTATCAATAAATTAATTAAATACAATTGCTACAAATAAATACAATTAAATAAACTAGCTAAAGTACAAAAAATAAAAAAGAACTAAGTTACAAAAAATAAAAAAATATTTACAAACATAAGAAAAATATTACAACAATTTTAAACTAATTACACCTACTCTAAGCCCCCTAATAAAATAACAAAGCCCCCCAAAATAAAAAAATGCCCTACCCTATTCTAAATTACTAAAGTTCAAAGCTCTTTTACCTTACCAGCCCTGAACAGGGCCCTTTGCGGGGCATGCCCCAAGAAATACAGCTCTTTTGCCTGTAAAAAAAAAAATACAATACCCAAGCCCCCCAACATTACAACCCACCACCCACATACCCCTAATCTAACCCAAACCCCCCTTAAATAAACCTAACACTAAGCCCCTGAAGATCATCCTACCTTGTCTTCACCTCACCGGGTATCACACCGATCCGTCCAGAAGAGCTCCTCCGATGTCCTCATCCAAGCCCAAGCGGGGGGCTGAAGAGGTCCATGATCCGGCTGAAGTCTTCATCCAAGTGGGGCAGAAGAGGTCTTCCATCCGATTGAAGTCTTCATCCAAGCGGCATCCATCCGGAGCGAAGCGGCAGCATCCTGAAGACCTCCACCGGGGAACATTCATCCTGGCCGACAACTGAACGACGAATGACGGTTCCTTTAAATGATGTCATCCAAGATGGCGTCCCTCGAATTCCGATTGGCTGATAGGATTCTATCAGCCAATCGGAATTAAGGTAGGAATATTCTATCAGCCAATCGGAATTCGAGGGACGCCATCTTGGATGACATCATTTAAAGGAACCGTCATTCGTCGTTCAGTTGTCGGCCAGGATGGATGTTCCGCGGTGGAGGTCTTCAGGATGCTGCCGCTTCACTCCGGATGGATGCCGCTTGGATGAAGACTTCAATCGGATGGAAGACCTCTTCTGCCCCGCTTGGATGAAGACTTCAGCCGGATCATGGACCTCTTCAGCCCCCCGCTTGGGCTTGGATCAGGACATCAGAGGAGCTCTTCTGGACGGATCGGTGTGATACCCGGTGAGGTGAAGACAAGGTAGGATGATCTTCAGGGGCTTAGTGTTAGGTTTATTTAAGGGGGGTTTGGGTTAGATTAGGGGTATGTGGGTGGTGGGTTGTAATGTTGGGGGGCTTGGGTATTGTATGTTTTTTTTTTACAGGCAAAAGAGCTGTATTTCTTGGGGCATGCCCCGCAAAGGGCACTGTTCAGGGCTGGTAAGGTAAAAGAGCTTTGAACTTTAGTAATTTAGAATAGGGTAGGGCATTTTTTTATTTTGGGGGGCTTTGTTATTTTATTAGGGGGCTTAGAGTAGGTGTAATTAGTTTAAAATTGTTGTAATATTTTTCTTATGTTTGTAAATATTTTTTTTTTTTGTAACTTAGTTCTTTTTTATTTTTTGTACTTTAGCTAGTTTATTTAATTGTATTTATTTGTAGCAATTGTATTTAATTAATTTATTGATAGTCTAGTGTTAGGTTTAATTGTAACTTAGGTTAGGATTTCTTTTACAGGTACATTTGTAATTATTTTAACTATTTTAGCTATTAAATAGTTCTTAACTATTTAATAGCTATTGTACCTGGTTAAAATAAATACAAAGTTACCTGTAAAATAAATATAAATCCTAAAATAGCTATAATATAATTATAATTTATATTGTAGCTATATTAGGATTTATTTTACAGGTAAGTATTTAGCTTTAAATAGGAATAATTTATTTAATAAGAGTTAATTAATTTCGTTAGATGTATATTATATTTAACTTAGGGGGGTGTTAGTGTTAGGGTTAGACTTAGCTTTAGGGGTTAATACATTTATTAGAATAGCGGTGAGCTCCGGTCGGCAGATTAGGGGTTAATAATTGAAGTTAGGTGTCGGCGATGTTAGGGAGGGCAGATTAGGGGTTAATACTATTTATTATAGGGTTAGTGAGGCGGATTAGGGGTTAATAACTTTATTATAGTAGCGCTCAGGTCCGGTCGGCAGATTAGGGGTTAATAAGTGTAGGCAGGTGGAGGCGACGTTGAGGGGGGCAGATTAGGGGTTAATAAATATAATACAGGGGTCGGCGGTGTTAGGGGCAGCAGATTAGGGGTACATAAGAATAACGTAGGTGGCGGCGCTTTGCGGTCGGCAGATTAGGGGTTAATAAGTGTAGGCAGGCGGAGGCAACGTTGAGGGGGGCAGATTAGGGGTTAATAAATATAATATAGGGGTCGGCGGTGTTAGGGGCAGCAGATTAGGGGTACATAAGGATAACGTAGGTGGCGGCGCTTTGCGGTCGGCAGATTAGGGGTTAATAAGTGTAGGCAGGTGAAGGCGACGTTGAGGGGGGCAGATTAGGGGTTAATAAATATAATACAGGGGTCGGCGGTGTTAGGGGCAGCAGATTAGGGGTACATAAAGATAACGTAGGTGGCGGTCGGCAGATTAGGGGTTAAAAAAAATTATTCGAGTGTCGGCGATGTGGGGGGACCTCGGTTTAGGGGTACATAGGTAGTTTATGGGTGTTAGTGTACTTTAGAGTACAGTAGTTAAGAGCTTTATAAACAGGCGTTAGCCCAGAAAGCTCTTAACTACTGACTTTTTTCCTGCGGCTGGAGTTTTGTCGTTAGATGTCTAACGCTCACTTCAGCCACGACTCTAAATACCGGAGTTAGAAAGATCCCATTGAAAAGATAGGATACGCAATTGACGTAAAGGGATCTGCGGTATGGAAATGTTGCGGCTGAAAAGTGAGCGTTAGACCCTATTTTGAGTGACTTCAAATACCGGCGGTAGCCTAAAACCAGCGTTAGGAGCCTCTAACGCTGGTTTTCACGGCTAACGCCAAAATCCAAATCTAGGTCTTAGTGTTTTTTTATTTTTCATAATTTTAGTGTTTTTTGTAATGTTAGATTATTTTTAATTTTCGTAATTTAGTGGGGGGTTTTGTAATGTTAATATTGTAATTTAGGTTATTTTTTTTTATTTATTTTTTTTAAATAGTAATGTTAGGTTAATTTATAGTTTAATCTTAGTTTTTTTTAATTTCATAGGTACGTTTTTATTTATTTTAAGTTAGTTATATTGTATTTTTAATTTAAAATTAAGGGGGTTAGGTTTAGGGGTTAATAGTTTAATTTAGTGTTTTGTGATGTGGGAGGCCGGTGGTTTAGGGCAGTGTTTTTCAACGAGTGTGTCGTGGCACACTAGTGTGCAGTGAGAGATCCTCAGGTGTGCCACGGCAGACTGACAACAGTGTGACATATTTTTTAAACTTTGCTTGTTTTTTACTCCCAGTGCAGGGGTAGTTTGTAGGAGGCATGGCATAACAGCACAATACATACAGTATGTGTGTGTTTGTGTGTATGTGTATAAAGGGAGTGCAGAATTATTAGGCAAATTAGTATTTTGACCACATCATCCTCTTTATGCATGTTGTCTTACTCCAAGCTGTATAGGCTCGAAAGCCTACTACCAATTAAGCATATTAGGTGATGTGCATCTCTGTAATGAGAAGGGGTGTGGTCTAATGACATCAACACCCTATATCAGGTGTGCATAATTATTAGGCAACTTCCTTTCCTTTTGGCAAAATGGGTCAAAAGAAGGACTTGACAGGCTCAGAAAAGTCAAAAATAGTGAGATATCTTGCAGAGCGATGCAGCACTCTTAAAATTGCAAACTTCTGAAGCGTGATCATCGAACAATCAAGCGTTTCATTCAAAATAGTCAACAGGGTCGCAAGAAGCGTGTGGAAAAACCAAGGCGCAAAATTACTGCCCATAAACTGAGAAAAGTCAAGCGTGCAGCTGCCAAGATGCCACTTGCCACCAGTTTGTCCATATTTCAGAGCTTCAACATCACTGAAGTGCCCAAAAGCACAAGGTGTGCAATACTCAGAGACATGGCCAAGGTAAGAAAGGCTGAAAGACGACCACCACTGAACAAGACACACAAGCTGAAATGTCAAGACTGGGCCAAGAAATATCTCAAGACTGATTTTTCTAAGGTTTTATGGACTGATGAAATGAGAGTGAGTCTTGATGGGCCAGATGGATGGGCCAGTGGCTGGATTGGTAAAGGGCAGAGAGCTCCAGTCCGACTCAGACGCCAGCAAGGTGGAGGTGGAGTACTGGTTTGGGCTGGTATCATCAAAGATGAGCTTGTGGGGCCTTTTCGGGTTGAGGATGGAGTCAAGCTCAACTCCCAGTCCTACTGCCAGTTTCTGGAAGACACCTTCTTCAAGCAGTGGTACAGGAAGAAGTCTGCATCCTTCAAGAAAAACATGATTTTCATGCAGGACAGTGCTCCATCACACGCGTCCAAGTACTCCACAGCGTGGCTGGCAAGAAAGGGTATAAAAGAAGAAAATCTAATGACATGGCCTCCTTGTTCACCTGATCTGAACCCCATTGAGAACCTGTGGTCCATCATCAAATGTGAGATTTACAAGGAGGGAAAACAGTACACCTCTCTGAACAGTGTCTGGGAGGCTGTGGTTGCTGCTGCACGCAATGTTGATGGTGAACAGATCAAAACACTGACAGAATCCATGGATGGCAGGCTTTTGAGTGTCCTTGCAAAGAAAGGTGGCTATATTGGTCACTGATTTGTTTTTGTTTTGTTTTTGAATGTCAGAAATGTATATTTGTGAATGTTGAGATGTTATATTGGTTTCACTGGTAAAAATAAATAATTGAAATGGGTATATATTTGTTTTTTGTTAAGTTGCCTAATAATTATGCACAGTAATAGTCACCTGCACACACAGATATCCCCCTAAAATAGCTATAACTAAAAACAAACTAAAAACTACTTCCAAAACTATTCAGCTTTGATATTAATGAGTTTTTTGGGTTCATTGAGAACATGGTTGTTGTTCAATAATAAAATTAATCCTCAAAAATACAACTTGCATAATAATTCTGCACTCCCTGTATATATATGCTGTATTAGGCTACAATGTGTAATTTTTTATAAATTTTGGGATGGTGGTGTGCCACAGGATTTTTTAATGTAAAAAAGTGTGCCACGGCAAAAAAAAGGTTAAAAATCACTGGTTTAGGGGTTAATAGTTTTAGTTTAGTATTATCGATGTGGGGGCCGGCGGTTTAGGGGTTAATAGATTTATTTTAGTAGTAGTGATGTGGAGGGCCGGCGGTTTAGGGGTTAATAGATTTATTATAGTAGTAGCGATGTGGGGGGGCGGCAGTTTAGGGGCTAATAGATTTATTATAGTAGTAGCGATGTAGGTGGGCCGGCTGTTTAGGGGTTAATAGGTTTATTTAGTGTTGGCTATGTGGGTGGGCAACAATTTAGGGGTTAATAGGTATATTATAGTATTTACAATGCGGGGGATGGTGGTTTAGAGGTTAATAGTGTAGTTTATGGGTGTTAGTGTACCATTTTTGCTATGAGTTTTTTGAAACATTTTCGCAAAATCCATAACTACTGGTCTCAGATAGTGGAATGGATTGCGACGATATAAGCTATAACGCTAGCGTAATAGCTGGATTGCACAACCTGTAATACAGCGCTATGAAAAATCAATTTTTTCAGTACGGAATGGTGAGTTGTGTAAAGGCTAAAACGCTAGCGGTATAGCCGTACCGCGGCGACTTTAATACGGGTGACCTGCATATTCTGCATGTAATTGCCAATTTTTCAGCGGTATAGCCGTACCACAGCACATGTAATCTTGCTGAATGTTATCTATATGACACACATGAACTAGCACTGTCTAGCTGTGAAAAACAGTCAAAATACCCTGAGATTAGAAGTGGTCTCCAAGGGATTAGAAATTAGTATATGAGCCTACCTTGGTTTAGACTTGAAACAAATTTTACCGGGAGAACAAAGAAAATTTGATGATAAAAGTAAATTGAGGTTTGACTCCTGGGCTCTGATCCGGTATGCCAAGGCCTTCAGCAGCTGTGACAAGTAAGGCTTTAGAGCACCCCCACCCCGTAACACGAGCTGCACAATCCTTAGATTGTGTTTCCACACAAGTGCTAACAAAGAGGTCACTACTCCTGTAACCTTATTGGTAGATAACAGAGACCTACATACATATCGAAATAAACATCAGAGCATACGTAAGTGTAACTGAAGTTTACTACAACAAATTAGCATGGAGGAGGGATTTTTTAAACGGCATTCAGGTATGAGACTGTAATTGCCTATCGAGGTTAGAAGGAGTGTGGATCATCGCACTGATCACAGACTAGATCCACTGACCTCCTATGTTTTGCTAGACTCACCACTTACCCACAAAGTCGCACAAAACGCTGCTGGACATATCAGATGAGGGAATTTATTCGGCTGATAGAGTAGATAGGGTGATAAGCCGCAACATTTTAACTTTTTTTGAAGGCTCTGTTTTATTTGTTTTATCTTGCAAGTGTATTTTCACTTGGGCTTTTAATATTGATACTTTAAATGCTACACTAAGAGAAGGTACACTTCTGTTTTTTTGTGTTACTCCTATAGTATACTAATTAACTCTATTCAAGTTTCATAAGGTCAGGAGGCTGCATTCCTTTGACCAATTCCCATGATCCCCATTCACACACTTATCCCCAACTTTAACTTATCTAAATCTTATCTAAAATAAACACACAGACACAAGTGCTATGGTGAAATGTGGAAAGGTCACGATTTATTACATTAAATGATTTTTGCCACCTTTAAGCTTTGTATTGCAAAATTCAGCCATAAATCAACTTTAAACACCAAACAACGCCACTGCATTAACACAAGAATTTTGGGACCCCCGCCTGGGGGGGGTCGACCACAAATACCCCCCCTGGCAGGGCAGTTGGAGAAGGGAGAACCCACAGCATAGCCCACCCCCTAGATAGACCACCGGATCACCCCTCAGGGCTGAGTATGCCGCGGGATCCTCCCCCCCCCATTCTGCCCCGCCCACGTGCCGGACCCAAACTTCACCGCTTGTTGTGATTGTATCACTTAACTACAAAAGCAGCTGCCGTATTTTTATCCTCCAGCCAGCGTTGACCACCAGGTCACCTGCTGCCCTTTGGTTGCGCTGTGTTCTTCCCCTTATGGAGGAGCATGGGCAGTCTTACTATGACTCAACCAATTAGTCAAAGTCCTGCCCTTAGCCGTGCTGCTACTGTTCTCTTCATGTGACCTCTCTGATTATTGCATCATGTTCTGCTGTTTCTAGGGTGGGAGGGTGGGAAACAAAGAAAAAAGGTTAGTGACCACTTCCTGCTGGCCCCCTCCTTATATCCTCTTTGCTCTGCCCCTCCCCTGTCCCTTTCTCCTGACCAATGCCCATTCATTGGCCCCAGCAACCTTTTCCTCTTATCCTTTTCTTACACAACCCCCCACTTGGTACACCTATTCTTCCTATTATTCTCCCCCAGCAGCCCCTCCCTTATGACGTTCCCCTCGCATGCGCTCCCTACACTAGTTTAAGGTCAGGAGGCTGCATTCCTTTGACCAATTCCCATGATCCCCATTCACACACTTATCCCAAACTTTAACTTATCTAAATCTTATCAAAAATAAACACATGGACACAGGTGCTATGGCGAAATGTGTAAAGGTCACAATTTATTACATTAAATTAATTTTGCCACCTTAAAGCTTTGTATTGCAAAATTCAGCCATAAATCAATTTTAAACACCAGACAATGCCACTGCATTAACACAAGAATTTTGGGATCCACGTCTGGGGAGGGGGGGTGGACCACAAATACTCTCCCCTGGCAGGGCAGTTGGAGAACGGAGAACCCATGGCATAGCCCGCCCCCTAGATAGACCACCGGATCACCCCTCAGGGTGAGTATGCCGCGGGATTCTCCCACCACCCCATTCTGCCCTGCCAACGTGCCGGACCCAAACTTCACCGCCACCAAAAGAGCCCCTCTTTTGGCCAACATATTTCCACCTTCCGTGACCTTTCCTTACCTTTACCAACTCTTGGCACATCCCTCTGATGTCCACCAGCAGTTGGTCATTCCCTTCATCCATCAGGTGCACTCCATCACGTCTGAATAGCTCCTCCTTTTTTGCTGCTATCAGTGGGTGCTCTACCACTCTGCCCCCTATCTCTCTCATTACTTTCGCTGCTATCTGGTTCACTTTTCTCCTTGATCTATATCCTGCTTTGCGCATATTCAAGTTCCTGCAGTATATTCTTGACACTATATTGGACCATATTACTTGCACCGATGGCCATGCTACCCTTAACCATCTCATTCCTCCTGCCACTTTCTCCTCTAGCTCTCTGAGCTGGTACGCTCCTATGTCATTCCCCCTAGGTGTATAATCAGGGCATCAGGACACCCCCATCTTTGCCTTGCTTGCTGTATTGTTGGCACCAACTCGTCCCACATCATACCTCTTTTGCCTATCCATTTAATGCTAACTTCCTTGTGTGAGAAGCCTAAATGCAACCCTTGTGCAGATGATGCCGCCCTAGCCTGCATCCAATAAACGTAGGAATGCCCTACGATCCACACCCTTAATGCTTTGCCTGCAATAAAACAAATTTTTCAACCGTTAGTAACTATTAAACCGACACTTTTATCACGCATCGTCGCACTCCAACCAAACACCACAACAACAACAGTACCAAAACCCCTCCCACCTTAATCTTTTTGCATCCTAATGTATGACTAATACTCTGCGGATTTCCATCTCCCCAGTTTTTTAATCTGTTCCCCTGAACAACCTCTACTTGCAGCGGCGGTCGCTGCCCCTATTCTAAAAGAGTGTGGCGCAAAGTATGAACTCCCCCACCCCAGTTTCTTCACTACCTTCTGCAGTACACTCTTGAACTGAAAAATTGTCACCTCTGACCTGTCCGCATGCCGCAGGAATGTGCGACCCCTGTCCCTCTGTGTTGCTAGATAACTTTTTACACAGGCCACCGTGCACAGTGTTCCTCCTAATCCTGCCATATACAACCATGCCCCTTTTCCCTCTTTGTCTGTCTTGGATCGTCTTACAAATATCAGCACTGCTTCCTCCCCGCATCTCACATCCCCTGTTTCTACCCCCCCTTTTCCCAACTTCCTGTTTTTTGGTAACAGCTCCCCTATCCTTATTTCTCCGTTAAATGCCACTATGAAAGCCATCCTGAAAATTAGCACCTCGTCCTGGTTTGCACAAACCCCTGCCAATGCCCCTACCATTTTTTCTAACCTGTCTTCTGTTATTGGTTCCCTTTTATCTGTTCCTTTTTCCTCATCTCTCCCCCATGCCCTAGCAATCTTTTTCACTATGAACTTCTTGGTCCAATCTATTCCCCCGTATAACTCCGCACAATATGATATCACTGCTAATACTGACCCCAGTTGCCCTTTTTTAACCCCTTCTCTCCTTAGCACCAGCAACCATTCTAGGAATCTTCCCTCCTCCCCTTCTTTTGCCCCCTCCTTATGTTTGCACCACTGTCCCCAATTTTTCCTGTACACTGCCCATGTACTTGGTGCCAGGGCTTTCTCGACCATTTCATTGATTCCTTCTATCTGTTGCCAATCTGCCAAAGAAGCATAGGGCAACATTCACCTTCCTGTCTGGCATTGGGTGCTAATGCCCTAAACTTCTCCCATTTAAAATGGGATAGTGCGTCAGCAACTACATTTCTGAAACCCGGAATATGTTTGGCCCTGACTGAGATGTTATGCTTTAAACATTTTAGTACCAAATACCTTAGGTACCTAACTACAGTCATCAATGATGCAGATAGTTAGTTGATGACCTCTACCACTCCCCTATTGTCTGACCAGCATATTATTTTCCTATTTGCTAACTCTTTGCCCCATAGCTCCCTGGCCACCACTATGGGTAATAGTTCCAGCAGTACCAGGTTCCTAACCCATCCTATTTCTCTCCATCTTTCTGGCCATCCTCCCGCACACCATTGCCCCTGGAAATATGCCCCAAAACCCAGCCCCCCTGCTGCGTCAGTGTATAATTCCAATTCTACCGCGGGCGCTACCTCCTGCCATATGTGCACCCGGTTGAATTCTTGCAAAAATTGGTCCCATATTTTTAAATCCTCCCTCATCTCCTTCGACACCCTAATCATGTGTTCTGGCCTTTTTGCACCTTTCATGCTTATCTACAACCACATTTTAAAGATCCTCCCCACTGGGATAACCTTACAAGTGAAATTCAATACCCCTAACGTTTTTTGCATTTCCCTTAATGTTATCTTTCTTCGTGTCACCATCCATGCTATCAGCGCCCTAGCTTTTTCCACCTTATCCTTGGGTAGCTCATATTGCCCTTTTTCTGAATCTATCGTTATGCCTAAAAATGCTAGTCTCGCGCAAGGGCCCTCCATTTTTTTGTTTGCTACGGGTACCCCCATTTCCTCTAGCAACCCTATTAGCCCTGTTTTCATGCTCTTGCACCTGTCAGTACCTGCCCTTCCTACCACCATGAAATCATCCAGATAGTGGACTACTGACTCCCTCTTTGCCTTGTTACCAGTAACCAGTGCAGAAAAGTGCAGAAAAGTGCTAAACTTTTCGAAAATTTAGCATGATATGGAGCATCCCATTGGCAAGCATTTATCCACATAAAATTGCCCTTCAAAGCTGATTCAATATCTATCTTTGCCATCATGGCCCCCCTCTCCACCTTCCTTACCATATCTACCGCGCTGTCAAATGATTGGTATTGCACTGGTGCTTCCGCTTTATCGATAGCATAATTTACTGACCTACCCTTTGAGTATGATAAGTGATGTATCATGCGATACTTCCCTTCTTCTTTCTTGGGCACCACCCCTAAGGGGGAAATGACTAGATCTGCAATTGGCCTTTCCAAAAATGGGCCTGCCATCCTACCCCATTCTACCTCCTTCTATAGCTTCTCCTTCAGTATCCCCGGGAGCTCTGCTGCCAATTTCAGGTTCCTGGCATTTACTGTCCCCGTTACCGCCCCTTTCACTGGTACTGTAAATCCGTTATTCAGCCCCTCAATTAATACATCTCTATCCTCTATGATAGGGTATGACTGGAGCTCGCGAACCAGCCTATCTATTTTCAGGGGGGTTGGTGCCATTCCCCCCAGCTTGCCCTCCCCCTGCGTTTCCTTGGCTCTGAAAGGACTGCCTCCCATACCCCTTACTACCTCCATTCTTCCTACAGTCTGTCCCCACGTGCATCCCGCTACAGTATCTGCAAATGTGTTTGAATCTACATGCTCCCCCATCACATCTTTTTTCGTTGTACGCCCAGCATTCCTTATTATCGACTTTAATGCCCTTGTTAGTATTAAAATTTGCGCCCCTACCACCTTGCACATCCTGTACTCTCATTACCCTGGTGTATAGATCCAGTATTTTTATACCAAAGTCCCTCCTTTCCTTATCGCCTATTGCAAGTTACCCTTCCTAAACTTCGTGTCATAATCTTTCCATGCGAACCCTCCATATGTCGTGTAACATTCTGCAATAAAATGGATGTACCTTAACATGCCCTTTACCTTCTCCGGGTTGGCTGATATAAAACACTCCGCGTATATGAGTATCCCTTTTACCCACTCCGTAAATGATTGCTTAATCTTTTTTCCTTTACCCTCTTCCCCCCTGGACGTAAAAGCCGCTGCGTCCCTAGTTATCGCGAATATGTCCACGTATTTCCCTTTCTGGGCCCTCGCAATTACCTTTGTTTTTAAGTGCATTGTTAATGGCATTAACAGTGTCCCTGTTACCTCATCATCTCCATTAAAAATTTCTCCTGTTTCTGCTTGGTCTTGCATTATTATCCCCTTCCCCGTACCTTTGCCCTGTTTTGCATAGAATTTTCTAACTATTTTTAATATTCTCTTCTCCCCTTCCCCTTTAATATTCTTGTCCTCTGAGTCTAATTCAGATGAGCTATCAGATACATTACTGTTCATGCACAATATTATCTTACTTTGCTTTGTTCCTTGTCCGTCGTCCACTCCTCCTGATGCCCCCGTCTGTTTTGCAGTTCCAGCTTCCTCTCTCCTTACCAAGGATGCACCTACTGCCGTAATGTTTTCCCCCGCATTCCTGCTGGGTACTTCCATTGTCCCCTGCTGCCGCATCTGCTCCACTGGACCTGCCTCCTTCTCTTTGCTCTGTGGGGGTAACATAGTATTATCAGCATTTGATCTTATTTCCTGATTTCCCGGCCCCTGTGCCGTTCCCCCCCATAAAGCTGTTATCATTTGCTATTGTGTTCTGCCCTGCTAGCCTTTGCACCATATCTCCCCCTATTCCCCCTGCCTCCATCCTCTACCCTTCTCCCTTTCCAATCCTCCCTCCCCTTTCTAAATCCTGCTCTTCTGCCTCCTCCTCTATATCTTTTCCCTTCTGTGTTCCTGATCTCCCTCCTATCTCCCGTATTTCATCCCACTCCCCTGGCTCTCTTTTATGGCCTGAGCTCCTCCTCCCCCCTTTCTTAAAGATATCCATCCTATTGTGTTCCTCATAGCCTCCCCCCTTGCCCCTGTCCCTCTGCCTGTTCTTTGCTCCCATCTGTGCCCATGCTCCCAACCTCCCCATGCACTGTCCCTCCACTCCCTCAGCCCTCTCTGTTCCTGACTCAAAATCACGCTCGACCTGCCGGGACTTGAACGAGCACCTTCTGCCCCCGTCCTTCCCACCCATACATTCTCTGCGCTGTGCTTAAGCGCGGGTGCACCCACTCCCATCCACTGCCGCCCACTGTGAACTGCCCTCGGCACTCAGCCTCACGCTCCCAAGATGGCTGCCCCGATGGAGTCGCACCATCATATGCATCACTATATGCCAACGGTGCTGCCCCTCCCTCTTTTGTCAACTGAGCGCCTCCGTGCATGGTGACGTAATTTGGGCCCACGCAGTGCACTCTGATTGCCTCCTGCTGCCTCTAGCTTGCGCCCCTGCTACCCGTGTTGGGAATGTCCTCCATGCTGTGGTCCCCTTGCCCCAGAGGTATGCCCCCCTTGCTAGATGCAGGACTCAACAGGAATAAGTACGGTAGCCCATCGCTGCCCCCTGTAGCTTGCCTTGACTGCTCCTCTCCCCCTGCACCATCCCCTACCCGCACCTTACCTGATCTCCCGTTCCCCCTTCCTGGGGTGCTGTCTGTCCTGGGGCTTACCTGCACCACTGCCAGCGGACCAACCTCTGCTGCGTCTCTGCCGGATACTACCCCTCCCTGGACTGCTTGCTGCTCTCTCCTAGACTTCTCCAACCTCTTGATCCTCTTCTGTGCCTGGATTGCCCTTGTCTTCCATACCGTCTCCCCTTCATCCAGGTAATGCCTTGGGATTCTTCGGTTCTTTGCAGACATACTTCCACCGCTAAGCTTCTTACCTGCAACAAAGAAAAAAAGGTTAGTGACCACTTCCTGCTGGCCCCCTACTTATATCCCCTTTGCTCTGCCCCTCCCCTGTCCTTTCTCCTGACCAATGCCCATTCGTTGGCCCCAGCAACCTTTTCCTTTTATCCTTTTCTTACATAACCCCTCACACGGCACACCTAGTCTTCCTATTGTTCTCCACCAGCAGCCCCTCCCTTATGACGTTCCCCTCACATGCGCTCCCTACACTAGTTTTAAATGATTTTGAACGAAAGTTCTGTGAAAGCATAGACATGCTAATACTTTCCCTGCGTTCAGAAGTTGGGCTAAATGCAGAAGTTATTGCATACACAGAGGATCTTCAAGAAGACAAACTGTCAGAAGCGCCACAATTACCTGCCACAAAATCGTCTAACCTACTTCGAGAATTCGAGATAAGAATATCTCACACCAGTTTGCCCGTGCCAGTTTTACAAAGAGGAGCGCTACGAGATATATCTTGCAGTGCAAGTAGGGGACCCCCTATCATTCATTTGTCTGTGAGCACGATTGAGAGTGTGGTGACAGCAGTTCTACCCACAGATGACCAGTTAGCTGAAGACGCTATAGATCTACACAGACAGGGGGAACTGATTGGATTGCTGCCATACCCCATGCTGCCACTTGCTCTGCAGCTGAGAGTTAGACCTGAAGCCTGGACGAATTCTAAGAGCACTTTGGGGAAGTATATGTTCAGTCTTCTTGATATAGTTTTTCAAGTAGATAAATTCGAAGCCCAGGGGAGTATTGAAGGTTCACAGAGGATCTGCACAGTCTCAAGATACCTCATCATCTCGATCAAAGTGGGAGTTGGATGAATGCCCCTCAACTAGACATTTGTTCCCAGAACTATGGCTAGAACACCTAAGTGCATTGGGGCCATGTGCAAAAAGACGTTAAGGGACTGCCAAATAAGATTTTGAACATTGCATTGGGGACATCATCATTTATATGTGAGTTAACTTGAAAGTCTCTAAAACAATTATGAGTCAGTATCTATGTAGTCACAGCATTTCCCCATTGATCTTACTCTGAAAACCCCTATTTTACCTAATCTTTAGCATTGAGAGAAACACGTAAAGAATAAACTTATTTTTTTAGTTCTGTTTTATTTTTTTGGGGACAGTTATTTCATTTTATTATCATAGCTCCCCCAGTGTGTGTCCATTATTTCTAGTTTTTTCATTATATGTAAAAGGTGACTAGTTGACCTAGTGCGTGAATTTACTTATCAATTTTTATACTTTCTCTTTAACTGATCTTAGCAGATGGATAATATTATGTCAATATCTGTACCCTGATGTAACTAGCTAATACCTACAGTATATATTATTACTGTTATTATTTTATGTCTCCATATATATATTTTGCCTTATTTGGTGCAGGCTGGGCTGTCAGCGGGCCAAGATGGCTTTGGTTGTTTAAATCAGGTAGCCTTTCCAAAACGCTAAAGAGGGCTCTGAGCAAAATAAGCTTCCAACAATATTACTTACTAGGGTTATAGATATTATTTATTTATTTTTTGAAATTATTTTTTCTTCGGTTTTAGTATGAGAGGTAACACTAGGGGACACACAGGACCCCTGTTCAAACATACACAAACAAAAGGATCGGACACACAGGTCCGGTTGCAATAGCTGTCAAAACATTGATACATCATAAGTAAATTGCAGGGATTTGTGGAGAAAATAATTCACCAAGATTGAACCCTGGTGTGGGCTCTGAATATGGGAGGGGGGAGGTGGTACTTATAAATTAAATGCAGTGGAGTCGCTACAGGGGGGCTAGGGGGGGCATTTCCCCCCCCTGGTTTATGGCTTGCCCCCCACCCGCCCCCCCCGGCAGCCCGGGCACTTGCATAATGTTGATGAAGTTTTTTTTTATTGTTGTTTCTGCGCACAAGTATACAGCTCATTGAGACAGACAGCTTGCAACTTCCTACATTGCAACAGTGGGTGTGCCGTGTGGGGCTTGCTTGTTGTTGCACTAAGCTGCCTATCAGTGTGCTGCGCCTGCGCACATTGTGGACTGGAGTCTGCTGCGAGGGAAATCGTGGGATTGATGGATCACTAAATGGCACAACATGATGACACACAAAGTGAAATGAGCTGATCCCGTGAGTGAGTGACACCCGACCCAGTCGCCGACCAGCCCACCGTCCAACCGCACCGGTACATTGTGTAGAGATGACTCCGATGAGGTATGAGGGCAGCCGCTGAGCCACAGCAGTGGTCTGGGGGCAGGCAGATGCACGGCCAGGGGATAAGGGCCCAGAGGGCTTCGTAGTCGCACCGGCGTTACTTTGCACAAAGCAGCCTCAAGTCCCCTAAGGAATATCTTTTAAAATATATTTTAAAAAACGTAACAGTCAGTCGGATAAATAGACCAGTGCCGTGTGCAGTGGGGGGAAGATTGGCAGCTTTTAGCCCAGGAGAGGAGACAAGTATAATCAGTCCCCAGTAGCCCATGCACTGCAACGGAGTACTTTTCAGAGGAAACCCATACAACTTGTAACACCAGCAATACCAATTGCCCACCAATTAAAATGCAAACTGATATATTATATATATTTATATGTATATTATATATATATATATATATATATATATATTTATATGTATATTATATATATATTAATATATATATATATATATATATATATATATATTTATATATTTATAATATATATATATATATATATATATATATATATATATTAATATATACATTTATATATATATTAATATAAATATATATTAATATATATATATATATATATATATATATATATATATATATATATATATATATTAATATATATATATTAATATATATATATAAATATATATATATATATATATATATTTATATATATATATATATTTATATATATATATTAATAAATATATATATATATATATATATAAAATTATATATGTTAATATATATATATATATATATATATATATATATATATATATATATCTTTAGGGAAGTTGCGGGTATGGCAGGGTATATATATATATATATATTATGTAATACAGCTGCAGGTCTTACTCTAATAGTGAAATGCTGCCCTGGTTTCACTATGCTGCTTCACATTGTATATTGCAGAGAGGTGGTTTTTAAAGGCATGAATGGTAGGGGGCATGCTGTATTTTTACAAGAATCCACTACAGTTGCACTGCTGTGCTGTGTGTGTTGAATGAGAGTGTGTGTGCTGACGTATGTGTGTTGTATGAGGGTGAGTGTGTGTGTTATATGAGGGTGAGTGTGTTTATGTTGTATAAGGGTGAGTGTGTGATGTGTGTGTAGTATGAGGGTATGTGTGGTGTGTGTAGTATGAGGGTGAGTGTGTGGTGACTGGTGAGTGTTGTATGAGGGTGAGTGTGTGGTATGGGTGTAGTATGAGGGTGTGTGTGTGTTTTGGGTGTGGGTGTGTGGTATGAGGGTGAGAGTGGTGTGTATGGTTTGAGGGTGAGAGTGGTGTGTGTGGTATGAGGGTGAGAGTGGTGTAAGTGTCGTATGAGGGTGAGTGTGATATGTGTTGTATGAGTATGGTGTGTGTGTGTGTGTGTTGTATGAGGGTGAGTGTGTGTTGTATGAGGGTGAGTATGTGTTGTATGAGGATGAGTGTGTGTTGTATGAGGATAAGTGTGTGTTGTATGAGGGTGAGTGGCATGTGTTGTATGAGGGTGAGTGGTGTGTGTTGTATGTGGGTGAGTGGTGTGTGTGTTGTATGTGGATGAGTGATGTGTGTTGTATGAGGGTGACTGGTGTGTGTTGTATGTGGATGAGTGGTGTGTGTTGTATGAGGGTGAGTGGTGTGAATTGTGTGTGTGTGTTGTATGAGGGTGAGGGTGAGTGTGTGTGGTGTGTATGAGGGTGAGTGGTGTGTTTGTGTTGTATGTGTGTGTAGTATGAGGTTGTGTGTTGTATGATTGTGTGTGTGTAGGATGAGGGTCAGTGTGTGGTGTGTGTGCTTTATGAAATGTGTGGTTTGTGGGTGCTGTATTAAAGTGTGTGGTGTGTGTGTAGAATGAGGGTGAGTGTGGTGTGTGTCTGTGTAGTGTGATGGTGAGGTGTAGTATGTGTGTTGTATGAGGGTGTGTGTGTGTTTTCAGACCAAACACAAAAATAGGGTCACAAAGGTATGTGGTATCATGGCACTGGGTCTTGGGGAAAAAAAAGTTTGAAGAACCCTGATTTATAGAGCCCTGGTGTTTGCTGAAATTGCTTTAAACTATAAAGAAAAGCTTTTGAGAGTTTTCCTCTCTTTCTCTGGTCTGAAACAATACCTGAGGGAGAAAGGAAAACTCTTGAAAGCTTGTCTTTTTAGTATTAGGTTAAAACAATGAAAAGGTATCATTGCATACCGCATTATTCTGGTATTTTGGAATTTTATTTATTTATATATATATATATATATATATATATATAAATATATATATATATATATATATATATATATATATATATATATATAAATATATATATATATATATATATATATATATATATATATATATATATATATAAATAGGAGGTTTTTTTCCGTGGTATAATTTAGTGGCGAAAATTATTAGTGCCCCCCCAGTTTTGACTGTGGTATCTTATGTGCCCCCCCTATATATTGATCCTAGAGTCGCCACTGATTAAATGTAATGCTCCAAAGAGCAAGTCAGGATAAGTTGCTGTAATATGTATCAATGGATTTGTCCATATAGATTGAGGAGCAGGTTCTGTTAACATCTTGAAATGTAGGTAACAAAAAATTCCAGAGACAAGTGTGATGCACATTGTATCTAGTACATACTGTACTTAGCACCCACTGTACCTAGCACTCATTGTGCCTAGCACACACTGAACCCAGCACTCATTGCACCTAGCACTCATTACACCTAGTACTCATTGCACCTAGCACGCATTGCACCTAGCACACACTATACCCAGCACACATTATACCTAGCACACACTATACTTAACACTCATTGTACCTAACATTCATTGCACGTAGCACACACTGTACCTAGCACACGCTGTACCTAGCACACACTGAACCCAGCACTCATTGCACCTAGCACTCATTACACAACCTGTACCTATATAAAACAGAGGTTATGTTCATAATAGCGCTGTGGAATCCTTTGGCGCTCTACAAATAACCGATATTAATAATAATAATGTCTAGTTATATTTACAGACAATTCATTTTCCTGGGTACAAGAGTTGCCCGCTAAAGAACAAGAGAAAGTTATAATGTTTAAAAAATTAGGTTCCATTTTATGTTGTTAAGTGCAAACGTTAAATTGTAAATTTCTGTTTTTTATGACAAAATTTTGCTATATGTATAAGGAGAACACATTTACATATCTTAATGACATGACAATATATTGGCTAATGAGTTATATACTATACAGGGAGTGCAAAATTATTAGGCAAATGAGTATTTTGACCACATCATCCTCTTTATGCATGTTGTCTTACTCCAAGCTGTATAGGCTCGAAAGCCTACTACCAATTAAGCATATTAGGTGATGTGCATCTCTGTAATGAGAAGGGGTGTGGTCTAATGACATCAACACCCTATATCAGGTGTGCATAATTATTAGGCAACTTCCTTTCCTTTGGCAAAATGGGTCAAAAGAAGGACTTGACAGGCTCAGAAAAGTCAAAAATAGTGAGATATCTTGCAGAGGGATGCAGCACTCTTAAAATTGCAAAGCTTCTGAAGCGTGATCATCGAACAATCAAGCGTTTCATTCAAAATAGTCAACAGGGTCGCAAGAAGCGTGTGGAAAAACCAAGACGCAAAATAACTGCCCATAAACTGAGAAAAGTCAAGCGTGCAGCTGCCAAGATGCCACTTGCCACCAGTTTGGCCATATTTCAGAGCTGCAACATCACTGGAGTGCCCAAAAGCACAAGGTGTGCAATACTCAGAGACATGGCCAAGGTAAGAAAGGCTGAAAGACGACCACCACTGAACAAGACACACAAGCTGAAACGTCAAGACTGGGCCAAGAAATATCTCAAGACTGATTTTTCTAAGGTTTTATGGACTGATGAAATGAGAGTGAGTCTTGATGGGCCAGATGGATGGGCCTGTGGCTGGATTGGTAAAGGGCAGAGAGCTCCAGTCCGACTCAGACGCCAGCAAAGTGGAGGTGGAGTACTGGTTTGGGCTGGTATCATCAAAGATGAGCTTGTGGGGCCTTTTCGGGTTGAGGATGGAGTCAAGCTCAACTCCCAGTCCTACTGCCAGTTTCTGGAAGACACCTTCTTCAAGCAGTGGTACAGGAAGAAGTCTGCATCCTTCAAGAAAAACATGATTTTCATGCAGGACAATGCTCCATCACACGCGTCCAAGTACTCCAGAGCGTGGCTGGCAAGAAAGGGTATAAAAGAAAAAAATCTAATGACATGGCCTCCTTGTTCACCTGATCTGAACCCCATTGAGAACCTGTGGTCCATCATCAAATGTGAGATTTACAAGGAGGGAAAACAGTACACCTCTCTGAACAGTGTCTGGGAGGCTGTGGTTGCTGCTGCACGCAATGTTGATGGTGAACAGATCAAAACACTGACAGAATCCATGGATGGCAGGCTTTTGAGTGTCCTTGCAAAGAAAGGTGGCTATATTGGTCACTGATTTGTTTTTGTTTTGTTTTTGAATGTCAGAAATGTATATTTGTGAATGTTGAGATGTTATATTGGTTTCACTGGCAAAAATAAATAATTGAAATGGGTATATATTTGTTTTTTGTTAAGTTGCCTAATAATTATGCACAGTAATAGTCACCTGCACACACAGATATCCCCCTAAAATAGCTATAACTAAAAACAAACTAAAAACTACTTCCAAAACTATTCAGCTTTGATATTAATGAGTTTTTTGGGTTCATTGAGAACATGGTTGTTGTTCAATAATAAAATTAATCCTCAAAAATACAACTTGCCTAATAATTCTGCACTCCCTGTATTTGTAACTTGTTTATTCAATGCTGTACCTACTAACAACCTCAATAAAAGATAAAAAAAAAGAAAGTAAATTGAAAAGATGTTTAAAATTGCATTCCTTATCTGAATAATGACATTTTGACTTGTCTGTCCCTTTAAAAGAACTGCTACAAGGCAGTCCTCTTACAGTCACTGTGTCGTGATTGCATCCATTAACCTGGCTGTTTTCCGTGTGAGTTTTCCAGTGAAGTTAATCTCTCCTAGTGATGTAAGGACGCCGTGGCTACACTGCCAACTTTTGTTTCCCCTTTCAGCTTTTTTAAGTATGTTACTCCATTGCAAACTTCCTTCTTTTATATCCTCTTCTCTTTGCTGATTGGATCCTCCTTCTGACCACATCTGAAACTTATAAAACCTGTCAATATTTTTGTAGATTCAAATTGTACACTCGTATTAATATGTTAAATTCAGTACATACTGGGGAAACACATCATAGAAATACATAATAAACGTGGGATTACATTTTAAAAATCTAACCAATATTAACAAAATAATTATACGTTTAAAAGTTTTTTGTTTTTTTTTATTAAAACTGTTAAGCCATCATTGCTCATACTTCTTTTGGTTATCACTTTTAAAATATCGTCATAATAATAATAATGTACTTTTGTATTGTATATATATATATATATATATATATATATATATATATATATATAAATATATTTACATTCCTATTTTCTTAACATAGAAATATATATATATATGTATATGTAATAAAAGCAGGGAGAGAGACACAGCACTCACTGGATTTTAGACAGGATTAAAACATCACCTTTAATTTCAAAAGTTTAAGAATCTATTTAAACCAGGCGTTTTGGTCTCTCTACTGGCACCTTTTTCAATGGCTATTGTGACAAGGACACACCGAAAAAGGTGCCAGTAGAGAAACCGAAACGTCTGGTTTAAATGGATTATTAAACTTTTGAAAATAAAGGTGATTCTTTAATCCTGTCTAAAATCCAGTGAGTGTTGTGTCTATCAGGAGAGAGCACTCTCACTTATTGGTTGAATTGCTAGGGTGCAGATAATCATAGTAGACTAACAAAACAGGCTTGCACTCTCAGGACTTTAAATGACAGGTGCCTTTAATGTGATGTTTCGGGGAACGTATCCCCTTCCTCAGACAAAGGGGATATGTTCCCCAAAACTATATATATGTATATATATGTACCTATACCTGTATATTTATTCCTATAGATACAGTATATAGGTATGGAGAGCTTTTTTACATTGACATTATCAGATATATAGAAAAATATATTTCATAATAAAAAGTTCATTATGTACTATTAAAAAATATTAATAAATATTATTAAAACATTTTATACATGGGGGAAATTTATAAAGCTGCGTAATAAATATAGGTACAGTCTATGGATTATTTTGAATATTTTACTGTATAATAATTTTAAATATTTTTTATTAATATTTTTTAAAATTTTATATTTATTATTTCAAAAATGTACATTGATGTTAGCAATTCCTCATGCTCGCCAACCCGACCGCATTAGTCCTAAATTGTGAACTATGACCTGCGTTACGCATATTTTACATTCTTATTTTCTTAAGATAGGATTTTTTTACTACTTATTATTAAATATATATTTCTATATAAATCTGATAATGTTATTGTAAAATAGATATCCATACCTATATATCTATATCTATATCTATATATATATATATATATATATACATACACACAGAGAAGTGCACTCACAGGAACGAACAACCAGCTCAATACAATTGTTAGCCTGTTCTATGGCGATTTGCCACCTGGGTGCAACTTCTTTTAGCCCAGTAATGCTTTTCACAGAGTAGAACTTTCCTGTAGTATATCAGTCTGATCCCGCCTATTACGGTCAGTCAAGCACTGAAATACCAGGCAATTCCTCTCTGAACAAGGAACACAGCAACCCCAGACGATCGTTTCAGCCTTCATTGGGCCTCGTCAGTGAGGTGTAGCAGTATTCCTCTAAGCACACTGAGCAAGGAGTCCACGTTTGGTTGCCCCTTTTTCCCATAGGGAGACTAAATACACACAGAGAGAAGTGCACTCACAGGAACGAACAACCAGCTCAATACAATTGTTAGCCTGTTCTATGGCGATTTGCCACCTGGGTGCAACTTCTTTTAGCCCAGTAATGCTTTTCACAGAGTAGAACTTTCCTGTAGTATATCAGTCTATATATATGTGAAGAATCTGAAATATTCATATTTTCATGTCAGGTTACCGCACATGTGTGGCCGCAAATCAACAGCTAGCTCCCAGTAGTGCATTGCTGCTTTTGAGGATATGTACATATTATTTTCAACAAAGGTACTCAAGAGACCAAATTGAATATAATAATAAAAGTGAATTTAAAAATTACATCCTCTTTCTGAATCATGAAAGCATAATTTTTCCTATCCTGTTAAGCAATCAGTATTGCTAAATTATACAACTAGTATTTTATATGCTTGTTTTGAGGTGGATTGGAGTGGGCAGGGCTATACTCCAAAGCGTCCCTGAATTTTTTTTTCGAATGTTGGCAACTACGCAACTTCACAGGGTTCAAGAATATGTGAGCTACAAGATGGCAGCTCTCAGGATGAAGTTGCGTTACTTCACCAACCAATATCTGTAAAGGGTAAAAATAAGAAAATCATTTTAAAGAAAGCTGCAGGCACAAAGGGCCATATTACAATTTGTGCAGTACGCCTTTACCGCTTAAAAAATAGGCTTTGAGTGCGGAATGGTCAGCTCACCGGTATTACAAGTTGCGCGTTACAGCTTTACCCTGATCGTTTTGACCTACAGTATACCGCAATGATTCATTCCGCATTCAAAGACCAGTAGTTATGGATTTTGCGAAACAAAAATGTTTAAAAAACTTAGAATAAATATGTTACAAAGTACACTAACATCCATAAACTATCTATTATCCCCTAAACCGCCACCCCTGCATCGCAAATACAATAATAAACCTATTAACCCCTATTCCACTGCTCACCCACATCGTGACTACCTAAGTTAAAGTATTAACCCCTAATCCGCTATCCCCCTGAATCGTTAACTGCCAACACCCCCACGTCGCCAACACTAAATAAAGCTAATAGCCTCTAAACCGCCGACCCCTCACATTGTGACTCCCTAAATAAACCTATTAATCTCTAAACCGCCGACCCCCCACATTGCGACTCCCTAAATAAACCTATTAACCCCTAGACCGCCCATCCCCACATTGTGACTCCCTAAATAATAGGTACTCACCATTCCTGAAGTCCGGCGGTGAAGGTCTTCTTCCAGGCAGCTCCATCTTCAGTCTTCAACCCAGTGTTGCGGAGTGGAGGCGGCATCATATTCAATCTTCATCCAGGGGTCACGGAGCTGAGGCAGCGTGGAGCGGAGGCAGATCGGCAGCGGCACAGATATCTTACGTAGAGGCTCCTCTTCATGCAATCATTAGCTGCACACTGAAGATTGAATGTGAGGTACCCCTTTTATATTAAGGTACCTTGCATTTTTTATTGGGGTACCTTGCATTTCCATTGGCTGAAAAATTTAAATCAGCCATTAGGATGAGAGCTGCTTAAATCCTATTGGCTGCTTTGAACAGCATTCAATTAGAAAGGCAACAGACTTCATATTTTCTTCAATTACTTTCTTGTAAAATTAACAGCAAATAACAAAATCACAGATAAACAAGAAAATCCTATCAGAAATGGGCAAATAGAAGTATATCTTCCATAGCAATCACCTTGCATTAAGGGTTTTGGTATTTTGTATGACAGGGTGCAGAGCAAGTGGGGAATATGGAGCCGATTCTCTAAAGCTGTCTGGTCTGGTGAGATTAAATAAGAATGCTTGCGAGTCCTTCTATTTCCCTGGTGCAATTAAATTACGCCAGGGTGTCTCGCTAAGGGGCTTAGTGCTAGTTTTTTTTTTTTTAGTTTTTTTTTTTTAGAGTAGGGCTTTTTATTTTTTTAATGGGCACTAAATGAGCATGCCCATACAAATGCCCCTTTAGTTGCAATGAGTAGATTCGTTTTTTATAGTTAGGTCTTTTTTTGGGGGTGGTTGGTACTGTTAGGGGGGACTTAGTATATTTTTTTTAAGTAAAAGAGCTGTTAAACTTAGGGCGATGCCCTACAAAGGCCCTTTTAAGGGCTATTAGTAGTTTAGTGTTAGATTAGGGGGTGTTTTTGTTTATATAGGGGTATTAGATTAGGTTTATTTTTTTTAATTTGGATAATTTTGTTTATTATTCTCTGTAATCTTAGCTTTTGTAATTTTTCATAATTTTAGAGTTAGTTTTTTTGTGTAATCTTAGGTTTTGTTAATTTGTTTAATTTTAGATTTTGTTATTTTTTGTAATGTTAGGTTTTTGTTTTTTTCGTAGTTTTACGACGTTTTTAATTTTGTAATTTAGGTTTTTTATTTTTGGTATCTTTTATTGTTTTAACTAATAATGTTAGGTTTAATTATAGTTTAAGCTTAGTTTTTTTTTATTTCACAGGTAAGTTTTTTTTATTTTAAGGTAATTATATTGTAACTTTAATTTAAAGTTAGGGGTGTTAGGTTTATGGGTTAATAGTTTAATTTAGAGTCGCAATGTAGGGGAGCGGCGGGTTAGGGATTAATAGGTTTATTTAGTGTTGGTGATGTGGTTGACGGCAGTTTAGGGGTTAATAGCTTTATTTAGTGTTGGCGATGCGGTGGGATGGCGGTTTAGGGGATAATAGCTATATTTTGTGTTGGCGATGCTGGGGGATGGCAGTTTAGGGTTTAATAGCTTTATTTAGTGTTGGCGATGTGGGGGGCCAGCGGTTTAGAGGTTAATAGATTTAATTAGTGTTGGCAAAGTATACTAACATAATAGTTTCTAGCTTTGTCCTCTGCAGACAGAAGCTTAGCCTGGATAATTCCTCCAAATAAGACAAGTGGTGGGTGGAGCTTGACTATTAAAAACAATTGCAGTAAACAACCTTTGTGGTCTTACCAGGTTTTGTTTTTAATAAGAACTTCTTTTATGACTTTAATCAAAGTTTTGTAAAAATATGCCAGGTAGACAGCAATGCAAAATTCATTTTTTTTGTCCTTATGTAAGATAAGGCACACATTTTTTTTTAAAGGTGGCAAGGCATTATGATGTCCCTTTAACATTGATATTTTTTTAAAATAAAAAAGTCTTTCTTCTTCGTCCTAAGGGTTGCAATACTGTTGATTGCATTCATTTATAGAATGTTTAATTTTACAGGAATTTTGCATTTTTAACCTTTTTTTTTCAATTAATTTATTTTTTTTGCAAAAACTGTAATATATTAAAATCATTTCAGTACCATACTAACTGTATAAAAGTTAATAAAAGTGACACATTAAGTATAAGCTAAGTGATAACCTGTCGGAAATTAAATTTAAATTATTTTCACTGTTATTAAGGCAAAGTGAAACTACTATATTAGTCAGTTTTTAATTTTACTCATTAACCAAGCAATGACCTTGTATTTTTTTTATCATTTAATTTCAATTTGTACTTTTTAAAATGGAAACAAATGACATTAAATCAGATGAAAAAAGCATAATCACAGCAGTAGATCTGTCTGTTGCAGTCACGCCATCTGCACATTCCCATAATGACTTTACTTAGCACATCTGGTACAGTATTAACAAAGATTTAGAAAATAATAATTCATTACCAAATAATTCATATTCATCTTAATGGAAAATTAGAGCACTTATGAAAATTCCAAGATGGTTTTTAAAACACTGAAAGAGTGTGAGGTTATTCCATAACATGCGTGCAATGGGCAATCACAGTGTAATTATTTAACATATTTTCAAAGGTCACACAATTATTTACAATTATATAAAATATTAGAATATGTAAAATATATAAAGATCTATATATCTATTTGTCTGTTTTTATATCTATCTATCTATCTATCTATCTATCTATCTATCTATCTACTGTATAATTCAGTATTTGTATTTTAGCTATTTGATCTATATAGTGTTGTTGAAAATATAACTTTAAAAACATAACAAACTTAAAAAACGTATCAAACACATTAGACAGCACTGTTTAAAAATCTTCAAACATGCATATGCACATCTTCAATATGAAAGCCATTAGTCTCTATAGCAGAGGCCGGGAGCATGCACCTAAAAACTTAAATAGGACAGGTGGCACAGCTTCATTACTGACTTAGGCCTAGATTTAGAGTTTGGCGGTAAAAGGGCTGTTAACGCTCCGCGGGTTTTTTTCTGGCCGCACCATAAATTTAACTCTGGTATCGAGAGTTCAAACAAATGCTGCGTTAGGCTCCAAAAAAGGAGCGTAGAGCATATTTACCGCAAATGCAACTCTCGATACCAGAGTTGCTTACGGACGCGGCCGGCCTCAAAAACGTGCTCGTGCACGATTCTCCCATAGGAAACAATGGGGCTGTTTGAGCTGAAAAAAAACCTAACACCTGCAAAAAAGCAGCGTTCAGCTCCTAACGCAGCCCCATTGTTTCCTATGGGGAAACACTTCCTACGTCTGCACCTAACACTCTAACATGTACCCCGAGTCTAAACACCCCTAACCTTACACTTATTAACCCCTAATCTGCCGCCCCCGCTATCGCTGACCCCTGCATTACACTTTTAACCCCTAATCTGCCGCTCCGTAAACCGCCGCCACCTACGTTATCCCTATGTACCCCTAATCTGCTGCCCTAACATCGCCGACCCCTATGTTATATTTATTAACCCCTAATCTGCCCCCCACAACGTCGCCGACACCTACCTACACTTATTAACCCCTAATCTGCCGAGCGGACCTGAGCGCTACTATAATAAATGTATTAACCCCTAATCCGCCTCACTAACCCTATCATAAATAGTATTAACCCCTAATCTGCCCTCCCTAACATCGCCGACACCTACCTTCAATTATTAACCCCTAATCTGCCGACCGGAGCTCACCGCTATTCTAATAAATGTATTAACCCCTAAAGCTAAGTCTAACCCTAACACTAACACCCCCCTAAGTTAAATATAATTTTTATCTAACGAAATAAATTAACTCTTATTAAATAAATGATTCCTATTTAAAGCTAAATACTTACCTGTAAAATAAATCCTAATATAGCTACAATATAAATTACATTTATATTATAGCTATTTTAGGATTAATATTTATTTTACAGGCAACTTTGTAATTATTTTAACCAGGTACAATAGCTATTAAATAGTTAAGAACTATTTAATAGTTACCTAGTTAAAATAATTACAAATTTACCTGTAAAATAAATCCTAACCTAAGATATAATTAAACCTAACACTACCCTATCAATAAAATAATTAAATAAACTACCTACAATTACCTACAATTAACCTAACACTACACTATCAATAAATTAATTAAACACAATTGCTACAAATAAATACAATTAAATAAACTATCTAAAGTACAAAAAATAAAAAAGAACTAAGTTACAGAAAATAAAAAAATATTTACAAACATAAGAAAAATATTACAACAATTTTAAACTAATTACACCTACTCTAAGCCCCCTAATAAAATAACAAAGACCCCCAAAATAAAAAATTCCCTACCCTATTCTAAAATACAAAAATTACAAGCTCTTTTACCTTACCAGCCCTGAACAGGGCCCTTTGCGGGGCATGCCCCAAGAATTTCAGCTCTTTTGCCTGTAAAAAAAAACATACAATACCCCCCCCCCAACATTACAACCCACCACCCACATACCCCTAATCTAACCCAAACCCCCTTAAATAAACCTAACACTAATCCCCTGAAGATCTTCCTACCTTGTCTTCACCATCCAGGTATCACCGATCCGTCCTGGCATCCGGTGCTGAAGAGGTCCAGAAGAGGCTCCAAAGTCTTCCTCCTATCCGGCAAGAAGAGGACATCCGGACCGGCAAACATCTTCCCCAAGCGGCATCTTCTATGTTCTTCCATCCGATGACGACCGGCTCCATCTTGAAGACCTCCAGCGCGGATCCATCCTCTTCTTCCGACGACTAGACGACGAATGACGGTTCCTTTAAGGGACGTCATCCAAGATGGCGTCCCTCGAATTCCGATTGGCTGATAGGATTCTATCAGCCAATCGGAATTAAGGTAGGAATATTCTGATTGGCTGATGGAATCAGCCAATCAGAATCAAGTTCAATCCGATTGGCTGATCCAATCAGCCAATCAGATTGAGCTCGCATTCTATTGGCTGTTCCGATCAGCCAATAGAATGCGAGCTCAATCTGATTGGCTGATTGGATCGGCCAATCGGATTGAACTAGATTCTGATTGGCTGATTCCATCAGCCAATCAGAAAATTCCTACCTTAATTCCGATTGGCTGATAGAATCCTATCAGCCAATCGGAATTCGAGGGACGCCATCTTGGATGACGTCCCTTAAAGGAACCGTCATTCGTCGGGAGACATCGGAAGAAGAGGATGGATCCGCGTCGCCTGCTTCAAGATGGACCCGCTCCGCACCGGATGGAAGAAGATCGAAGATGCCGCTTGGAGAAGATGTTTGCCGGTCCGGATGTCCTCTTCTTGCCGGATAGGAGGAAGACTTTGGACCCTCTTCTGGACTTCTTCAGTGGATGTCTAGCCCCCGCTTGGGTTGGATGAAGATCTTGGAGCCAGGACGGATCGGTGAACCTGGCATGGTGAAGACAAGGTAGGAAGATCTTCAGGGGATTAGTGTTAGGTTTATTTAAGGGGGTTTGGGTTAGATTAGGGGTATGTGGGTGGTGGGTTGTAATGTTGGGGGGGGGGGTATTGTATGTTTTCTTTTACAGGCAAAAGAGCTGAACTTCTTGGGGCATGCCCCGCAAAGGGCCCTGTTCAGGGCTGGTAAGGTAAAAGAGCTTGTAACTTTTTAAATGTAGAATAGGGTAGGGAATTTTTTATTTTGGGGGTCTTTGTTATTTTATTAGGGGGCTTAGAGTAGGTGTAATTAGTTTAAAATTGTTGTAATATTTTTCTTATGTTTGTAAATATTTTTTTATTTTCTGTAACTTAGTTCTTTTTTATTTTTTGTACTTTAGCTAGTTTATTTAATTGTATTTATTGGTAGCAATTGTGTTTATTTAATTTATTGATAGTGTAGTGTTAGGTTAATTGTAGGTAATTGTAGGTAGTTTATTTAATTATTTTATTGATAGGGTAGTGTTAGGTTTAATTATATCTTAGGTTAGGATTTATTTTACAGGTAATTTTGTTATTATTTTAACTAGGTAACTATTAAATAGTTCTTAACTATTTAATAGCTATTGTACCTAGTTAAAATAAATACCAAGTTGCCTGTAAAATAAATATTAATCCTAAAATAGCTATAATATAATTATAATTTATATTGTAGCTATATTAGGATTTATTTTACAGGTAAGTATTTAGCTTTAAATAGGAATCATTTATTTAATAAGAGTTAATTTATTTCGTTATATGTAAATTATATTTAACTTAGGGGGGTGTTAGTGTTAGGGTTAGACTTAGCTTTAGGGGTTAATCCATTTATTAGAATAGCGGTGAGCTCCGATCGGAAGATTAGGGGTTAATAATTGAAGTTAGGTGTCGGCGATGTTAGGGAGGGCAGATTAGGGGTTAATACTATTTATGATAGGGTTAGTGAGGCGGGTTAGGGGTTAATAACTTTATTATAGTAGCGGTGCGGTCCGCTCGGCAGATTAGGGGTTAATAAGTGTAGGCAGGTGTCGGCGACGTTGAGGGGGGCAGATTAGGGGATAATAAATATAATATAGGGGTCGGCGGTGTTAGGGGTAGCAGATTAGGGGTACATAGGGATAACGTAGGTGGCGGCGCTTTGCGGTCGGAAGATTAGGGGTTAATTATTTTAAGTAGCTGACGGCGATGTTGTGGGGGGCAGATTAGGGGTTAATAAATGTAATATAGGGGTCGGCGGGGTTAGGGGCAGCAGATTAGGGGTACATAAGTATAACGTAGGTGGCGGTCGGAAGATTAGGGGTTAAAATTTTTAATCAAGTTGCGGCGATGTGGGGGGACCTCGGTTTAGGGGTACATAGGTAGTTTATGGGTGTTAGTGTACTTTAGGGTACAGTAGTTAAGAGCTTTATAAACCGGCGTTAGCCAGAAAGCTCTTAACTCCTGCTATTTTCAGGCGGCTGGAATCTTGTCGTTAGAGCTCTAACGCTCACTTCAGAAACGACTCTAAATACCGGCGTTAGAAAGATCCCATTGAAAAGATAGGCTACGCAAATGGCGTAGGGGGATCTGCGGTATGGAAAAGTCGCGGCTGAAAAGTGAGCGTTAGACCCTTTAATCACTGACTCCAAATACCAGCGGGCGGCCAAAACCAGCGTTAGGAGCCTCTAACGCTGGTTTTGACGGCTACCGCCGAACTCTAAATCTAGGCCTTAGTGACAACAAGAAGAACAAAAAGAAACATAGAAGGAGGTGACAGACTGCTTGTCTTTTCCATTTCTGTTTTAAGTTTATTTTATGAAAGCATGACATGGTTTAACATACTGGCCTCCACTTTAAATGGTAATCATAGTGGAAAAATTACATGCATTTACAATCAGAAATAAAACAACTTCTAAGAGAACAATCACTTAGACCATAGGGGGTGCATTAGACTCTCCAATAAGATAACTTTAACCAGAGATGGCTATACAAAGACCATATTTGTTCAAAAATGAAAGGGAGAGATTCAGAGAGAAAGCTCTAAACATCTGTATGCAGGAATTCTCGAATGCAGCAGCTCTTCTGAAGACGATAACAAGCTAACTCTTAGTGGCTTGTTCTATGGCTTGGTTATCACCTGGAAGTAGCTTCTATTAGCAAAATTGTGCTTTTGTCAAAGGAAAACTTTCCTGAAGTATATCAGTCTGATCCCACCTAACAAGGTCAGTCCACCCTGGAAATACCGGGCAATTCTCCTCTGAACAATGGAAGTGGAAAACCCAGACAATCATATGTATTAGTATCACATTTGCATTAGTAACTAAAGTTGAAATATACATATGTATATATTTTTTTTTTTTTTTAAATCTCTAAGCTGTGGATATTTGGTTGCCAAATATAAAAAGTAAGGCGTAATATAATTATAATAATTAAAAAAAAATAACAATTTATTTAGCTATTTTCTCTGGGTTGGATTTAAAGGGACAGTCTAGGCCAAAATAAACTTTCATGATTCAGATAGAGCATGTAATTTTAAACAATTTTCCAATTTACTTTTATCACCAATTTTGCTTTGTTCTCTTGGTATTCTTAGTTGAAAGCTTAACCTAGGAGGTTCATATGCTAATTTCTTAGACCTTGAAGCCCACCTCTTTCAGATTGCATTTTAGCAGTTTTTCACCACTAGAGGGTGTTAGTTCACGTATTTCATATAGATAACACTGTGCTCGTGTACGAGAAGTTATCTGGGAGCAGGCACTGATTGGCTAGGCTGCAAGTCTGTCAAAAGAACTGAAAAAAGGGGCAGTTTGCAGAGGCTTAGATACAAGATAATCACAGAGGTTAAAAGTATAGTATTATAACTGTGTTGGTTATGCAAAACTGGGGAATGGGTAATAAAGAGATTATCTATCTTTTAAAACAATAAAAATTCTGGTGTAGACTGTCCCTTTAAATAGCTTTATACAAGGTGCATTTACATAAGATGGTTAAAAGTTACAGATTTTATTCCTGAAAGGCATGTGTAAACAGGTAGATCTTGGGTCTTTGTTTACAAATGTCCAGCGAAGTGGCTTCTTTAATTGTGCTGGGGTGAGCGTTCCCTAGAGATGAGGAATCATGGCTAAAAGCTTGCAAACCACTTTTTTTGTTAATTCTTAACACATTTAGTTCTCTGCATGTGCTCATCAAAGAGTGGAAGTTGGGACATAGGGCACCAGTAATTCTTTGTTTAACTTACTTTCTGATCATGCAGAGCTTTGTAGAATTGCAGGCCTATCTTGAATAGTAGAAGCCATTTTATTTGCAGTCAGTGCCATTTTATTTGCAGTCAGTGCAGGGAGTGGAGAATGAGTGTCACATGGTAAAATGTTTGATTGGCAAGTTAGCAGCCTTGCTGCAGTGTTTTTTTTACCAACTGAAGAAAATTAAGTCGTTTTATTAGGAGGCCATAAAATAATAATAAAAGTGTATTGCTGTAGTCCAAACATGATGTCACCAAAGCATGGATGATTGTAGGAAGTATATGAATCAGGTGCTGGTCTCTCACTATATTCTTTAAATGAAAGAGGCTTGTACTGTGACTGATACATGATGTTTCAGGGAAAGTTTGCTATCAATTATAACAACAAGATTTCTTACTAGACTTGAGGTTTGTATTTTTGATATACAGGTTAAATACTCTTTACATATTAATTATAAATGCAATGACAATGGTATGTAATTTTTCATAACATCGCTTCTAAAGGTTGAATTCTCTCTGTATATGTGTGTGTGTGGGGGGGAGGGGGGGTTAAGGTTAATCATCAGAATAATATCTAAACCTAACACCTTCATAGAAGTAATTAACCTTTTAGCGCCGTTATGCCGTTCTATTCCGTCATATTTACACTGGGCTTTAAAGCCGTTATGACGGAATAGAACGTCATATCAAACGGCTGTCCTGAAGCCTTCTGCGCTTCAAGGACTTGATCGCGGTCTGGAGGGCGTTCCTAGGGTTGTAAGGACGCCCCCCAGATGCGATCCAATAATTGAAATCTCGCGATCGTATGCACGATCGCGTAGTTTCAATTTGTCTACATCGGAACAGGTGTTCCGATGTAGACACTTTAACCCTGTCACGAAAGGGTTAATTAGAGCAAACAACAATAAATGCAAAACAAATCATGCATTAGTATAAAAAACAGATTAGTAAATAATTAGTGAAATTTAATTAGTTGACACTATGATAAAAATGCATGTGAACTTGCTCTCATGCAATGTATAAAACAAAAGCCTAAACTTTTAAAACTGTTTATGTGCATGGCATAGAACACACTCAAATATAAGGTAAACAAAAGTAATAATGTTACATATCAATCATTAGAATTTGTTATGCTTGTCGTTTTGTCAAAATATAATTTATTTTAAAATGTATTATTAAATTACCAACCTGTCCATCAGGTGCCTTCACTCCGTCCCCGTAGAGTTTCCAATTTTAAGTTGAGTGAAGTGCATTTCTTCATGCATGCTAACCCAACAACTTTAAAGGGACATGAACCCAATTTTTTTCTTTAATGATTTAGAAAGAGCATGCAATTTTAAACAACTTTCTAATTTACTTATATTATCTCATTTGCTTCATTCTCTTGATTTTCTTTGCTGAAAAGCATTTCTAGATAGGCTCAGAAGCTGCTGATTGGTGGCTGCACATAGATGCCTCATGTGATTGGCTCACCAATGTGCATTGATATTTCTTAAACAAAGGAGATCTAAAGAATGAAGCAAATTAGATAATAGACGTAAATTGGAATGTTGTTTAAAATTGTATTCTCTATCTGAATAATGAAAGAAAAAATGTGGGTTTAATGTCCCTTTAATTAACATTGTAAAATGGCTGACTTTATAACCTTTAAATCATGTAGAACTTTTGAGTACAATTTCTTCAATTGTAACTTATGTATGCATGCTTGCAATATGTATCATTGTCCACATCTTTTTTCCTTTCTCCTATGTTGACCAATAAAGGCAATAAAAAAAATGAACATAGGCACATAAGTCATATTTCCAGTTCCATTATCCAGTGTTATGTATTTAGAAACGTAGCTCAAAAGTAGAAAATAATCAATAGGAACACAGCAACAGTTTTTTTTAAATGAACATAGGCATATGTCATATTTCCAGTTCCATTATCCAGTGTTATGTATTTAGAAACGTAACTAAAAAGTTGAAAATAATCAATAGGAACACAGCAACAGATTTTTAAAACAAGTTATGGAATAACTGTTTTAAAAAAAATCATTTTGTGAAATTATGGGAGTCTTTATCAGGTTTCATGATGTGATCACACTGCTAGTAAAGGTTACTATAACAGATATATAATATCTAAAATAAATAACACAAATACATATAATTGATAGATGGTATGATTAGGATGCAATCATATTTACTGTTCTACTGAAAAGCTACTTAAAGTGACAGTCAACTCAAAATGTTTTATTGTTTAAAAAGATAGATAATATTACCCATTCCCCAGTTTTGCATAGCCAACTTTTTATCTCTGTGATTACCTTGTATCTAAGACTTTTCTAAAAGCCCCCTGATCACATGACTTTTCATTTATTATCTATTGACTTGCATTTTATCCAATTAGTGCAGTGTCTGCCACAACCCACGTGCATGAGTACAATGTTATCTATATGGCTCATAAGAACTAGCACTCCCCTGTTGTGAAAAGCTCTAATAAAAAAGCATGTGATAAGAGGCTGTCTTTAGTGGATTAGAAACAGGCAGAAATTTAGAGGTTTAAAGGTTACAAAGTACATTAATATAACAATGTTGGTTGTGCAAAGCTGGGGAATGGGTAGTAAAGGCGTTAGCTATCTTTTTAAACAATAACAATTTTGGAGTTGACTGTCCCTTTAATTCTAAATTGTCAGCAAATATACAAGAAGTAAGAGTTACAAATTACCCAAATATGGTTTATAAAGACACTCTTTTAATGCATGGGAAAGTGGACCAACTTAAGATTTTAGATGGTGGTTCACCTCACAATACTTATTTTAGACTATGTTCAACAAGCAGATACCTAGCAGCCAACTTCATAAGTGATTTATCTTTGAGCATATTCTGGGTTGATACACATATATGGTGTAATGGTTTATGTGAACAATGTCCTCACTCTATGGGGATGACTTCACATATATATTCCTTATCTTAACTATATAGTTCTAAAGAATAAGGAATTTTAAAAGTAAACAGTTATTATCCAAGACATCTTCACTAGCACATACAGGTAGATACAGATAATATAAAATAACATTAGTTTATCATTTGTGCATAACTTTGTGTGTAAATTAATACATTTCACCCTTAAAAAAGATGGTGAGACACGGTTAATGCCTTTATGTGTATAATAATGCACTATATTATGCCAATGATGTTCCTTGAAAGGACAATCCACTCCACAATTTTTATTGTTTAAATATTGTTTATTATCCATTCCCCAGTTTTGCATAACCAACATGGTTATATTAATATACGTTTTACCTCTATGATTACCTTAAATATAAGCCTCTGCAGACTGCCCCCTTATTTCAGTTCTTTTGAAAGACTTGCATTTTAACCAATCAGTGCTTTCCTAGAGAACACCACTGGAGTGAGCACAATGTTATCTATATGGCCCACAAGATCTAGTTGTAAAAAACTGTCAAAATGTACGGAGACAAGAAGAAAATTAGAAATTAGCATATGGGCCTGTCTAGGTTTAGCTTTCAACAAAGAATAATGAAAGTTTAATTTTGACTAGACTTACCCTTTAATGAGATAGTGGAGCAAGAAATTCTCCAGTTTTCGAGATAAAAGTGTAGAAACTGTTTCCATTGAGCACTAATCCTTATGTAGCATCTTGAGAATATTGACATGATATGGTATCAGCATTGACCAGGCTGACCAAAGCCACAATGAAATTTGTACATATATGGGTTTTGACACAGAAAATAATAACTCCACTGCCCCATCGACCCTACATGATCTCTCTGTCAGCTGTAATAAACCTTAACAGTAAAACTGCATCTACTTGGTTAACTATACATTTGCCATTGCACACCATCTGTTGTTAATTATAACCATAATCCCCCAATGCACTTACCCATTTCTATGACCTTACCTTCCAACCACAATTGACCACAACCATGACCCAGACCACAACCCCATAACCCTAACTATAGTGTGTTTCCATTCCCCTTAACCTTATTTTTTATTTGCTCTTCCAAAGAACATTAAACCCTACTTGACTGAACCCTAGAAGCCTACCAAAGTCCCATTATATTATCACCCCCAGTCAACCACAGTGAACTCCCTCAATTATCAGTGCCTTCACTGCAATAACCTCCAACATTTAAAAAAAAAAAAACCCCAAAACATACACAAGCAACCAACTCCAAAGAAAACCTTTTAACACCTGAAGGAACCAACACAGCTTGGAAAGTTCAACATTCCTAAAGGCCTCCACCAAATACCAAAACCCCCAAAATATAATAATAAAAATAGTTTGTAAATTAAAAAAAATACAGATATATATTACAAAATGTCCTACCATAATTCCAGTATATTCAATCTTCAGCCTCTTCAGACCAGCAGCAAAAGGGTCCCTTGACTTTCTCACAGTAAGTGTGGGCAAACTCCAGGATTCCCTACTATTTATCAGATGTTATTAGTAATCATGAATGGGTATGTGGTTACCTAGTCAAAACTGCATAAGGAGCCTTCTATTCATTACAAACAAGTCAGATATGTTTTCCTATTTCTAATATCCTATATAATAAAAGACAAGAGTTTGTCTGAAGCCGTCATGCGCAGTTCAGACAAACTCTTGCCGCGAGGACCCGGCAGCAGCTCAGCTGTAAGAGGCGCGCGAGGACCCGGCAGCAGCTCAGCTGTAAGAGGCGCGCGAGGACCCGGCAGCAGCTCAGGAGAGAGAGAGAGAGAGAGAGAGAGAGAGAGAGAGAGAGAGAGAGAGAGAGAGAGAGAGAGAGAGAGAGAGAGAGAGAGAGAGAGAGAGAGAGAGAGAGAGAGAGAGAGAGAGAGAGAGAGAGAGAGAGAGAGACAATAATCCTTGTAATGTTAAAAGTGGTTCAGAAATTAAGTAGTCATTTGGCAACCTCATCTGAATACTTTATTTAAAAATATAGAACTAATCTATATCTATAAGATTAAAATGAATCTGAATATGTTAGCTATAAATCTATATCATTTTAAATTGAAAATTAAATTTTAATTTATCAATATTTAACTTTATGGAAGCAGAATACATTCAGAAAGTTATTATGTTTCAAATGACGATTACTGTAAAGCTGAAGAAAAGTTAATTTATAAAAGATCATTGGATTTTCTATAACTTTGAACTAGATGTTAGGATACTGAAGCTGCTGTCTAGTTTATTTTTACGTAAATTTGTTCTTTAAAAAAAAGCAAGGGAAAAGTTTATTTTTAACTAATAGATTAAAATAAATAAATGCATAAAATATGGCATTTGTCTTTCTCTACTTAAATAATCACAAGATTTCTCAAAATTTACAAAGGATATCAATGTAACAGTATTATTCTTTTATTCTTCTGGAAACCTCCAGTTATGCTGTATTTTTGCTCCATTGGTTCATACAATTTCTTTGAGATGTTCCATCCCTACTACAATAAATGTAAACAATTGAAAAATCGCTCTTGTGCACTCAAGTGACTGCTAAAAGGGTAGATTTATAGTTGCTATAAAATCAGTATTCACATTTGAACACTTAATCATAAAACAGTGATGCTACATTTAGCATTATATTCCACCCGTTGAAAGTCACATGTATTGCAAGCTAGGTAACCTGATAATTAGATCTACTCACTACTGGTACAACCCCCTTAGTCTTTATGAATCTCATCTGTGCTCACACACTTCTCACCTGCTGTATCTAGAGCACACTTCATCTCTGACCTTCTACCTAGAAACAACAGCTCCTTTGCTCTCTTTCTCTTTTTTGGACACACACCATAGACGCCTACACAGTCACAAACACACTACACATACACACGCATACATAGTCACACACACACCACACATACACACACAAATACACACAAATCACACACACACACACACACCACACATACACACACTGATTCATGGAGTTGGTGATGTATTAATGTATCAAGGGCTTTAATTGATAAGTAATCTTTATAAGAGTTTCAGTTATACTATCTGGACTTTGTTTATCTACATATTAGTATATGGGTAAATAGACTGCTGTACATATATATATATATATATATATATATATATATATATACACTCACCAGCCACTTTATTAGGTACACCTTACTTGTACCAGGTTGGACCCCCTTTTGCCTTCAGAACTGCCTTAATTCTTCATGGCATAGATTCAACAAGGTGTTGGAACCATTCCTCAAATATCTTGGTCCATATTGACATGATAGCATCATGCAGTTGCTGTAGATTTGTGCGGTACATCCATGATGCAAATCCTCTATTCTACCACATCCCAAAGGTGCTCTATAGGATTGAGATCTGGCGACTGTGGAGGCCATTGAAGTACAGTGAACTCATTGTCATGTTCAAGAAACCAGTTTGAGTTGATTTGGGCTTTGTGACATGGTGCATTATCCTGCTAGAATTAGCCATAATAAGATGGATACACTGTAGTCATAAAGGGAAGTTATTACAAAGAAAGAGATGTTAACTCTGCGCTGATAGATACTATTAAGCAAGTGGGAAAATAGAAGTCACCCAACCTTGAATAAAAATATATAGAAAAACAAAAAAAGTTCCTTCATAGAGTAAAGAAAACCTTAACCCACAGCACTGAAAAAACAGCTTAAAATAGTGTGTAAAACAAATATGTTACTTGTAGGCAATAATAAGTACCAATAAATTTAAATTTAAAATTAATAATAATAACAAGAGAGTCAACCGTAAAATCACACAATAATAAAGGAGCACTACCGCAATATATACGTTGATCATACATATATTGGGCTCAATGTAGCATCCAACAGATAGGGTTTTGGTTACAAATAATGTTAAAACATATATACCTAATCAATTAAAACAAAGAAGAACATGAAAATAAAAATAAAATTAGAATAGACAAATAACTAAAGGCACTCAGATGATGTTGAAAGGATTTCAGGCAACAGAATATCCACAATGAGGTCAGGCGAATGGCTGGAATACAAAGGATTCCAAATTAAAAAATGCAAAAGGAGCCAAACATAAGGTGTACACTTTTACTTACACCGGGGAGGTTCACAGGTAGAAATTAGTTATTTCCCATATGTAGCAAATACTCTGTGTAGATCCTCCGTGAGCACTCAACTTAACTAGAACGTCTTTTCTCTTTGTGAGCGATACCGGTTTGTCATACAGGCTCTAGGGATCATTCAGCATACGGAAGCCAACAAGGGACAAGATAATGCAGCCGTCGCAATGCATTTCAGACCGTATAGGGCCTTTGTCAAGTTCCAGAGAAGTAAGCGAAGAACACTTTTGAAGTCTGAGGTGTAATTTCATTGGCTTCTATGGAGGCAAGGGTAGATAGACAGAGCACCAGCACAGCGTTACACAATTCATAAACAACATATTGTCTATAATGAAATAGTGATAGAAAATGAAAAATCAACAAACTAATAACTTAAAAATGGAAAGGTTGTTACAACAGCATTAAGAGCATAATTAGCTACATTGTAAACATTTAGAAATGAGTGGCCCGCTAATCTATACTATACAAACAAATAGAAAATACAGAATATAAAAACATGTATGGATTACACAGCGGTAATAGCAATCTAAAAATGTTTATGATTTAAAGTATTTTTTAAAACAATATTAGAACACCCTGCGATCTTATTTCATAAATCAGCATCAGAAACCCGTATGGTCTTTAATAGTTACACTTTCAATGTGATTCAAGAATAATTCAGGTCAGAAAATTGGTACATAAACTGCCAATTCTATTCGTTAGAAGACAAGCAACATTTTTATTATGGATAGAAACAGCACACACCAACAGTTAACCACCCTGGTGCACTGGTATAATATGTATACAGAGAGTCCCAAGGGTCCCACGCACAGCCAATGCATATAAAGAACCCCAAAGCAGGCACAACAACCAGGGATTTGTATCCAATAAGCCTTTAATGTATAAGCAAAAAGCCCAATCCAGACATATCGCCTCACATCAGAGCCTTTCTCAATGGAGACCTCTATTGAGAAAGGCTCTGATGTGAGCCAAAACGTCTGGATTGGGCTTTTTGCTTATACATTAAAGGCTTATTGGATACAAATTCCTGGTTGTTGTGCCTGCTTTGGGGTTCTTTATACGCATTGGCTGTGCGTGAGACCCTTGAGACTCTCTCTCTCTATATATATATATCTGCAATAAACAAAACAATTTTTTAAATTACCTCAACCAACCAATATTGATACACTCAGTTTCTCTATACAAGAGAGATCTGGTCTAAAAAAATAATGTGGAATAACCATACAGTCGTTCATCTATTAATTTTAAATTCTACAGTAGTCTTAAAAGGATGGTGTTTTCAGTCATTCAAGAAACAACCTATATCAAAATCTAAATTAAGACCATTTGGTTGTAAAGTTTTTAGCTCAAAAATCCATTTTGTCTCTTTTTTGAGAAGTTCTATTTGAGAGTTACCACCTCTCCAATTCTTGTTGTGTTTTTCAATACCCATAAAAGAGAAATGGTCCAAATTTTCTTTATTACAAACAGCAAAATGTTTTGGTACAGGTAAATCCTTGTTTCTTTCCACTATGAACTATGATTCTCAATAGACCATATATGTTCTCAAATGCAATCACGTAGGGGTCTCTCCGACTCCCCTACGTACTGTTTACAGCATCAACATAAACAAATTTATCTAAACATCTAATCAGATTCTTGATTCTTAAAAGTTTTCCCTGTGATATTGGATCTAAACTCGTTTTGTTTTGATAAATGTTTACATGACTTGTAAGTCAGACACGGATAAAAACCGTTTAATTTAATGCCACTAAGATCTATTTGAAACATGCTGTGCTTTCTATTTTTCTTTTCAGTGGGTGCTAGAATATATTTAAAAAGACAGTATACTGTAAAATGTTTTTCCTTTAATGTGTTTCCAATTACTTTTTTACCAGCTGCATAAAATGTATGGTATTTGTTTTATTAAGGCTTATTTGTATATATTAAATAAGCATAAAGCCACAGAAAAAAGCCAAATGGGTACTCACAAGGCTCTGGAGCACACCTATGTGCTTGTAGGGACAAAATTGGATATTGCATCCTAAGGAAAAGTCCCTTGGTGGTGAGCTGACACACCTTACCATAATATGCCAGCTTGCTCCTACTAGCACATAAGTGTGCTCATCTAATATGTGAGTACCCAATCTTTCTTTGTGCTAAGTCAAACACCATATCCTTTGTGGTCTGCACAATTTGGTGCTTTTCCTGTGTTTTATTTTCCTACTACAGTTAATGACTGATATCCTCTGTGGGTGAGCTGTCACACCTGATACAATCTGCAGCCTGTCCCTACAAGCACATAGGTGTGCTCCAGAGCCTTGTGAGTACCCATTTGGCTTTTTTCTGTGGCTTTATGCTTATTTGATGATACTACACATGAGGCGCCCCTTTGTTTTGTCTTTTATATAGCATCTCTGGACCATTGTTGGTGAGGAGGAGGCTGCCATCGTTGGGAAGAAAGATATACTTCTTAATCTGAAATTGAACTTTCCTTTAACATGCCAACTTTCTGGCAATTCTAATTGTATTTACATGCTTATATATCATTGAGGTTATCACTAGCTATTTATTAGCGCTCACCCTTTTGTTGTGTAGATTATTTGTATATATGAATTAGCTGATTTTGTGTTTTGAAGCCTCAACCTAATAAAATGGGTTGAGCTTGTAGGAATAATCAGATCTCATTACTTTATCACATATCCTATATCTGTCAATAAACAAACCACTAATACTTGGAGAGAACAATGGAAAAGTAACATTTCAGTCATTCACCTTATCTCTTTTATAACCCACTGGGAGTGTAATTTCTTCTACTTGCTGTGTTGGTCCTGAGGCCAAAAACTTTAAGGATAGGTGGGGATACCATAGGCTAAATAAAATATTTCAAATGCCAATATAAGGATAATGGAAATACTTGTAAACAATTTAATACACTCCAGCAGGAAAAGTGGATCATTGGGAACAAATTAAAGGGGAGAACATTTTTGAGTAAACTGTCCCTTTAAGATTGCGAGACTTTTTATAAACTACTTGTGGGTTTACTGATAGAAGAGGATCTAGTATGTCATCATTTTTCAGGATCTTCCAATATTTATTTAAAATGCTCTCTAGTAAATGTTTATTATTGCTATAACTGGTTATAAATGGAATGAACATTGTATCTGTAATGCTTAACTATGAGGTGGATCTCAACTGCAGACTTATAGAAATGGTATAAATGTATCACCTAACAAACAAACTATTTCATAGTTTAGTCCGATTTTGTTTCAGTGAATTTGTTAGGTTCTGAAATTATATTGTTGCAAGCAAAAGGAAACTATTTTGCTGCAACTTATTCTGGTACAGTTGGAATTAACGATAGGAAGGTTGTGTATTTCTTAGGCTGACAACTGAAAAAGAACAGAATCTACCTTGGATTGCAGACTGATGTTGCCAGCATATCCGTGCAGTTCATGCAAGAGAAGAGGAGAGTTCCTTTAGGAGTCACTGCTCTGGAAGAGCTATTTGTTCTCTGTGAAAATGCTCTCAGGACTCACGGGCTGTTTGTAACAGATGGAGCTGCTGCCGCTTGTGGGAAGGAGGGAGAAATGATGCTCTGCTGTACCTGATACAGGGGTGTGTGACGCTGTAAGCCAATTGGTAAACTAATACACTGAGGAGTTGCTAGCAGCTTCTAACACGTTGGGTTACTGCCATTACTAACAGTGAGGAGGAAGCGCTACTCTGCTGATCGAGAGGCCACAGGGGTGTGAGTCACTTTCATCCAGGAAGCTTTGGCTTCGGTGAAGGGGCGTGTCTTACCTCCCGTATGGGAGTGGTTGAACCATTTAGATGCGATTTAGCCCCAGTCACAAATTCCTTAGTGGTTAATCCGAGCAGTTTAAGTGGAAGAAAGGCATTTTTGTAGGGAGATAGCCAGCAGGTCGCTGCCTCGCAATGCTGGTAAGGTTTGAGTAGAGAGTTGCGTAGAACTGACAATTTCCTATCAGCGAGAGTTTTTAGTGGTAAGGCTGTGTGGTGCTAACAAGCAGTTTCTGCTCACCGCTCACCTATAGACAACGCTGGTATTACAGGTTTTTACAAACCCGGCATTAGCATCAGAAAAGTGAGCGGAGAGCAAAAATTTGCTCCACATCTCACTGTAATACCAGCGCTGCTTACGGTAGCGGTGAGCTGGCTAAACGTGCTCATGCACGATTTCCCCATAGGAATCAATGGGGCAGAGTCATTTATTCCTAACTGTAATAGTCTGTTCAGATACTGAGACCAAAAATTAGGAATGTAACATTTTAGAAACAGTAAGGAGGAATAGCAGAGTGTTTCTTAAATGAAAGTTAATCTTTGCCTGATCCTAGTGAATGTCAAGTAATCTGTGACTTCAATTACTTTTCACTTGTAAGGCAATTTTTGGTAATACTTATTAAACATAAGAAGCGGAGGAGGAATACGGTATATCAATAGAATATAGTTATCAACTTGCAGTAGTAAAGTACATTGCAGGGAATAATTGAAAGTCAGACCTGAATCCTGAGACCGGAGGAGCGTTTACACTTTCACACGCTGGTTCCTGCAGAGTCTCTGTGAGTGAGAGCTGTCCCAGGGCTGTAGCTGATGACGTCAGCGCAGATACACGCTGTGAGCACACAGGCAGAAGCGCTCAGGTACTCACGCTGGATTCAGCAGGGAAACTGTTAGTGTGTGCGTCCAAGGCTGTTAGATGAAGCAGCAGCGGACACCAGTCTGGAGGAGACAGCTAGGTAAGCTGTTAAGCGGAGGAGATAGGTTAGTGAGATTTATCAAATATTTGAATCAAAGATTAAGCAAGGCTGGATTAGGATTAGGTAGCTCAAGAAGATTCACTACTTCAGAGAGGTAGAAGTAGACTGTAGACAAGTGGCTAGGTAACAACTTCAATTAACCAGCAAGGTGTGGTAGTAGGAGGTGCTCTTTTATAGGGAGCACCTTAAAGGTACAGGTTAAGTGAACTCATCAGCCTGTAACCCTTACACTAACGCAGCCCCATTGATTCCTATTAGGAAATAAAAGTTATGTCTACACCTAACACCCTAACATGAACCCCGAGTCTAAACACCCCTAATATTACACGTATTAACCCCTAATCCGCCGCCCTCAAGATCGCTGACACCTGCATTATATTATTAACCCCTAATCTGCTGCTCCGGACACCGCCGCCACGTACATTATACATATGAACCCCTAATCTGCTGCCCCCAACATCGCCGAACCCTACATTATATTTATTAACCCCTAATCTGCCGCCCCCAATGTCGCCCCAACCTAACTACAATTATTAACCCCTAATCTGCTGCCCCCAATGTCGCCACCACTATATTAAAGCTATTAACCCCTAAAATAAGTCTAACCCTTAACCCCCTTAAATATAATTGACATAAATCTAAATACAATTACTACAGTTAACTAAATAATTCCTATTAAAAACTAAATACTTACCTATAAAATAAACCCTATCGGCAAGATTTGGAGTTCGGCGGTAGATGGGTTGCTAACGCCACGCGTGTTTTATGTCTAACGCACGGCATTGTTTGACTCAGGTATTTAGAGTTCAAAAAAGACCATCTAACGATGTTCCTAACGCGTGTATGTCACACGCGTAATACTGCCCGCGTAAGACAGTCTCCCATAGAGATCAATGGGAAAGGAAAAAAATAGCTTTTTTCAACTAACACTCGATCTCGCGAGAATACGCACAGCTCGGTCATATGACGCATACCACATCATGCACAACAATAACACGCCGCAAATGTCACAACAACAATCAATCAACAAAGCACACAAGCATTACACATTCACAAACGGGGGGATTTGAAATAAAATTTAATACGGGGAATACGCATATACTTTAAGATGCGGAAAATCGCAAAATAACAACAAGGAATAAAAAATATATACATACACTAGAAAAATAATCGCATTCAATATCACTATATATTAGGACAAACATACATATACAACACTTCACTAATACCACACCATCGCAAATTCACATTTAAAAAGAATACTATTGGACAATGTTAGAGAAAACGACCACTATGACATCATCGCATTCTACACATTCCACAAATACTAACTCCAAATGAGCATGCGCAAATTCACACAACTAATACACATTGCACTAATATTAATTGCTAATAAAGCACACCTGAACACTATTTACAACGGAAATTGGTACATCATTAAACATTTACACAGGGTATATAAGCACCACACAAGCAGGGCTTCTTTGACTGTGTTGCTGGTGGTTCTTTGGAGATTGGAGGTTTAACATTAGAGAGTTGGTGCATTATTGTGAGTGAGTTAGTGTTAGCGTGAGAGAGTCAGTTGTTAGTGTTATCGTGAGTGAGTTAGTGGGAGTTAGTGGGAGTGGGAGAGAGTCTGTTAGTGGGAGCTTGAGTGAGTTAGTGGGAGTGGGAGTTGTTAGTGAGAGTTGTTAGTGGGAGCGTAAGTTACTGGTAGTTAGTGAGAGTTAGTGGGAGTGTTTGTTAGTGAGAATTAGTAGTAGTGTGTTAGTGAGAATTAGTAGTAGTGTGAGTTAGCGAGCGAGTGATTTTTCTGTACACGTAACACATTTACACGCAAACACATTCAAAACATACATACACTTATCAATAACACTACATACACTCCATACCCCCTACCCCCTCATACTACACTCCATACCCCATTCCCTGTAGTCCCATTCCCTTTCATCCCATTTACTCTTATCCCATACCCCATACCCATCCCATACCCATCCCCTAGTTAAATTTAGTTTACATATCCTCCTTTTAGTCTTCTTCTTCTTTTGATTTATTTAAATACTCCTTACCCTCTTTGTTTTTTTACATCCCTCTCACACTTTCAGCACTTTTTTTGTCTTTTTAGTTCTTTATTTTGACCCCCTTTCATTTCATCACACTCACTTTTTTTGGATTATTTGGGGTTTAGTTTAGGGAACAGATGGAGGCCAGGCAGGGGAGAGGTAGAGGGGGGAGGAGAGGGAGGGGGAGAGGAACAGGGCAGGAAGGGGGGCAGGAAGTGGGGGTGGAAGCGGTGGGTGGACCCAGCCACTTGGTTCAAGATGAACAAGTGGCTGGGCCCAGTGGCGGACAGAGTAGGGCTTCACAGTCCGGGAAACAGAGGGCATCGTCACAGGGGAAGGCCAAGGCGACTAGGGAGGCAAGGTTTTCGATGGAGGAGAAGGAGGCCCTCATAGAGGCCTATATGGCCAGGTATAGGAGGCTGCAGCACCAGAAGACTACCCAGACTGACAAGAGGAGGCTCTGGAATGAGATAAGAAATGCAGTCAATGCAGTGGGTGGCCGGAACAGAGATCTTGATTCGATAAAACATCGCTACCGGGACTGTAAGATGGATCTCAAGAAAAAGTTAAGTCTGGAGGCCCGACATGCCGCAGGAACCGGTGGCGGACCTGCCCTGGAAATAGAGTACTGCCGATGGGAGGAAATGTTGCGGCCCAGCATCTCCGAGGTGGAAATAGTCGGTATCGGAGGAATTGATACCGGGAACCTGCCACTCTCATCTGACGGTAAGCTCATTGAACAATAATTTCACATACGAATGTATTTCAAGGGACACTATACGCAAACCTTTACTTTCATGATTGAGGTATTGAATACAATTTGACAAAACATTCAAATGTACTTATATTACCTAATTTGAATCATTCTTGAGATATATTTTAATTAAGAAATAGCCATGCACACGGTGAAACAATCACAGGAGTCAGCTATATTCAGCTAACAATCAGCATCTTATAAGCATATTTAGATATGCTTTTCAGCAAAGAATATCCAGAGAATGAAGCTAATTAGATAAGAAAAGTACATTAGAAAGTTGATAATAAATGTATGCTTCTAAATCATGAAAGATAAAACATTGGGTTTCATGTCCCTTTAAGGATCAGATTAATGCTATAACGTTGTTTACACGCATTAAATTACTTTGCGGTTACATCAGTATCTAGGCTATAGGTTAGGTGTGCATTTAAACAGACTGAAAACAAACGCGAAAACTTTCAGATTGACCAGAGATATCACAAACACGGTTTTGAAAAAGCGGAAATCGTATTGATTGTTTGTTAGATTTCAAAGTGGATTAATGATTCTGCATTTGTAATTGTATCGTAAGCTAAGTCATTTAAAGCTTGATTTGCAAATATGCTAATATATACATTTTTCTTTTTTTTTTTTAATATACAGAGTCTGGGGAGGAGGCAGCACAAGAAACACAGCCTCATCTATCTCCCCTGGATGAGAGTGGTGGGGAGGAATTTCCACTTCGGAGGGAAGAGGCCCCCTGTGACGAAGAGCGCACGGAAGCTGATGAAGAGGCCCCGGAAGCAGAGGAGGAGCACGCGGAACCAGAGGACCCTCAAGGACCCGCACCCCCCCGTGCACGGGCACCCCGCCGTGCACGCGTACCCCGCCAAGCACAACAAGAGGAAATAGCGGAGGTGCGGGTTCTACTGGACTACATAGACCAGATGCGTAACTCCCGGATACAAAATATCGAAGGCCGCACTCAAATTCTTGATGGACAAAATCAAATAATTGAAGGACAAAACCAAATAATAAACATACTCAATAGAATCGAACAAGGCCAAAACAGAATCTTTAATCTGCACCAAGAGATGTTCAATTTTTTCCGGGAGGCGCATGCTGGTCTACCTCCTGGTCCGCCTCCTGCTGCTGGGCCTCTTGCTGCTGGGCCTCTTGCTGCTGGGCCTCTTGCTGCTGGGCCTCCTGCTGCCGGCCCATCTCCTCCTGCCGGGCCATCTACTCCTGCCGGGCCATCTACTCCTGCCGGGCCATCTACTCCTGCCGGACCATCTACTCCTCTTCAGCCATCTCCTCCTCTTCAGCCAGCTTCTCCTCCTCAGCCATCTTCTCCTCCTCAGCCATCTTCTCCTCCTCAGCCATCTTCTCCTCCTCACCTTGGTCGTCCCAGTACTCTTCCTTCCACTCTTCCCACAACATCTCCAAGGAGAACTCTTCGGAGTCAGCAGTTGCCCCTCCCAGAGCCTCAGCCCCGTGGGAAGAGGGGAAGGAAGAGGAAGTAAGTATTTATTTTCATCTTTAATGTTTTTTTTATTTAATGTGTAATGGATAGGTATGTGATGATGTGGTTTTCATACACTTGTGGACCACACTCTGTATATAATCTACTTCTATGGGACCGGGTCCATGGAGGAAGATTGTTTGCAGAGTGTGGGTTATAAGTGTGTGAAAACCACATCATCACATACCTATCCTTGTTCATGATATTGATTGGTTTCTGTGATGTGATGTCCAAACTGTTTCCCGAATCGCAAACAAAATTACCATTACAATTATCCATGATGGCATATTACTGTTTGAATGCCAATAACACAGCTTAAAGGGACAGTCAGAAAACACTGTATTACGCATTATCAAGTTGGAAACAACAAAACATGGAGAAATACGTGTGACTTATGTGCTTAACCTTGTATCTATGCCTAGGAAAAATGACCACTTATTTGTTGTTCTGACATAACAACCTTTTAGATATCAATGATCAATACATGGTAAATAATATGCTGTATGAGCACAAGGTTTTACATATACAAATGCTATCCAAATGCCCTCTAGTGGTCAAATTGTATAATGATTACATGCACTCTTCAAGCTCGAAGAAATGAGCACACGAACCTCATAGGTTTAGCTAGCAAATTTAAATAAACAAAGACAAATGATTAATTGGTGAGAAACCTTTGATATCATTGATATTACAAAATTGACTTTTATAATAATGCAAAACATTATTTGTTTTCTAAACTGTCCCTTTAACAAAATTACATATGCTAACACATATTTGAAGCTTGTTGGTATATCTACATGTACTTGGTCAAAAATTAAATATTGAAATAAGATTTATATTGAGATGTTAAATAAAGTATATTTTCTTAAAGAGACATTATTGTGTTAATTTTTTTTAAGAAAGACATTTGTTTGAACAATGAATATGGTTTAAAGTCCTTTTAGGAGTGGGGGGTGAAAATATGCTAACAATAATATATTTGAAGATTAAACAATGTGGAACTCATACATGATACAAAAATCAACATTTGCATTAAAGGGACAGTATACTATATTTTTAACAGAACTGTATGTAATAGACACTACTACAAACAGCAAGATTAACATATACTGATATCAATATTACAAAGCTTCAAACACTTTCAAAGAAAATCGGGTTAGCTCTATTGAAAATATAGATGAACCCCCATTACAACCGTAAAACAAGACAATACCCCATCATTAACATATGAAAAGACCCTTTACACAAACAGGAGAAAGCTGGAGATGGTACTCACATGAAACTCAGAGGCTGGGCGAGGAGTCTGAAAATTAATTACATTTTCTTTGAACAGAAGCAAAATGAAACGTGTATTTGTTAAACAATGGACTATCTAACTAGAGACAAAATAAACATTTTTGATTTATAATGTGAGTGTCTAATGAACCTTTAATAAAATTTACAACGAAATTACATTTAGAAGAAGTCGGCATCATATATTTAGCATATGATAAAGCTAAATGCATATTGATTACTTTATTCTAACACAATAGCGCATATTTATTAATTAGATATCTTTAACATTAAAAACAACAGTCATTTTTCAGAAAAAGGAACATATTGTTGACAAACATATTAAACAACATGGACTATAGAGATTTGCACTTGCCTCAAAATATCATATGCATGAAAACATTTTGCTTTCGTTCGTTTATTCAACCAGACATCCAGCAAAAGAGAATGTGGTGGTCTTTATCAGCTACGGGTCAACAATGTAACATGATGCAAATAATACATATTCTCAAGGTTTTTAAAATTGGCTGCAGTCACAAACGTGTTTAACGTGCACAAACAAATATTGCGGGACTACGTAATCCAATCATACGTTTTTTTACCTTTGCATGTGACGTCTTAACATGGTGCTTCCTTGATCACGTAAGAACGCCATCCAATAAAAGGCACATTCTTGATCACGTAAGAACGCCCAAAAAAAAAGGCGCATCCTTGATCGCGTAAAAACGCCATCCAATAAAAGGAACATTCTTGATCACGTAAGAACGCCAAAAAAAAAGGCGCATCCTTGATCACGTAAAAACGCCATCCAATAAAAGGAACATTCTTGATCACGTAAGAACGCCAAAAAAAAAAGGCACATCCTTGATCGCGTAAAAACGCCATCCAATAAAAGGAACATTCTTGATCACGTAAGAATGTCAGTCAATACAAGGAATCATTGGACAGCCTGGCAGGTGACGTTTTGAGCAACATGGCGCATCCGAGATAGCTGAAAAACCGCAGCCAATACAAGGACTCAGTTGACAGCTTGGCATATCACTAAAAAACGTATTTATATTTTAGGAACTAGTATGTGTCTAGATTGCTATCTAGGAAACCAAATCATGAATCATCTTTTCGGACTTGACTGTCCCTTGAACTATAGCTATGGTGTATATCTTTAACATTTAAAAGATACACATGAGAAATACATATGCCATTGATGTTTTAAGATATGTTTTGATTGTTTTGGAATAACAATAATGATACATGGATTGATTAAACGTGTCATTTATTCAAGTTTAAATATGGTCAGCCTACCTATAGCCATATATGGGAGTATAATTATTTTGTTAACATATTTTTAAAAAAATATTCATCATCTAAAATATTTGCATTACACACAGAGATTTATTTGGTTACACTTTTAAAATAAGATAGAATAGAAAATGAAATACATGTGCTGTCAACATTACAATAAGATTTTTTATTAATAAGATTATATGTCCTTGTTCATGTAAAAAGGACAAAAACGCTTTAGAAATGGAAATACATTCATTAACAATTGTGCTCACCATCCCTTAAAGGGACATTATTTTGTTTTTAAAAAGAGGATACACATAGACAATACTATTTCAATAAAATGAACACTTTACAGGGATTATATCATTGTATCAATCCTCAGATCATTTGTTAAAGGTGCATCAATTCATGCAGAGTTTCTAAATACACACATGGATGTGAAAATTGAAATATACATATATACACAAATAACAATCTATATATACATATATAAAAAAAAAATACTATGCTAATCATAATCATGCAATGATAAAGCTAAGAGAAAAATATATAAAGACAAATAATAAGATTACATTGGAGATGTTAATCTTAAAGTCATTTACAATTGTCTTACATATATGATTTTTAATAAAAAAAATATTTTTGGTAGGTCCCTTTAAGGATCAACAAGATAAACTAGAGCTTTAAAAAAATAACATGAAGAATGAGGACAAAGAATCGTGCAATTACATGTCTTTTATTAGTATGTAAGAAAACATCAACAACGTTTAGAAATAATCTTGTAAAAATAAGGAATATTTGAGCCATATGAAAAGGTAACAGAGTGCATCACAGTCCATGAAGAGAGTTACCAAGGGCCACCATAGCCCCATTGGAGACATATGACAAGGTTACACAGTGCATCACAGTCCATGAAGAGAGTTGTCAAGGGCCACCATAGCCCCATTGGAGACATATGACAAGGTAACACAGTGCATCACAGTCCATGAAGAGAGTTGCCAAGGGCCACCATAGCCCCATTGGAGACATATGACAAGGTAACACAGTGCATCACAGTCCATGAAGAGAGTTGCCAAGGGCCACCATAGCCCCATTGGAGACATATGACAAGGTAACACAGTGCATCACAGTCCATGAAGAGAGTTGCCAAGGGCCACCATAGCCCCATTGGAGACATATGACAAGGTAACACAGTGCATCACAGTCCATGAAGAGAGTTGCCAAGGGCCACCATAGCCCCATTGGAGACATATGACAAGGTAACACAGTGCATCACAGTCCATGAAGAGAGTTGCCAAGGGCCACCATAGCCCCATTGGAGACATATGACAAGGTAAAAGAGTGCATCACAGTCCATGAAGAGAGTTGCCAAGGGCCACCATAGCCCCATTGGAGACATATGACAAGGTAACACAGTGCATCACAGTCTATGAAGAGAGTTGCCAAGGGCCACCATAGCCCCATTGGAGACATATGACAAGGTAACACAGTGCATCACAGTCCATGAAGAGAGTTGCCAAGGGCCACCATAGCCCCATTGGAGACATATGACAAGGTAAAAGAGTGCATCACAGTCCATGAAGAGAGTTGCCAAGGGCCACCATAGCCCCATTGGAGACATATGACAAGGTAAAAGAGTGCAACAGGCACAACAATAAACTTTTAAAAAGGCCAAATGGCAACAATAAAAAAAACCATCAACATGTGGACGGAGGATTCTTATCTGCCACCTTGGAGCATCTCCAGATCCTCCACTTACTGGTCATCCTCTTCATCGTCCTGTGCATGTCCAGCTCCAGATTCAGGCCTTGAACTTAATCGCATAATTTCACGCAGAGTCAAGTCCTGAACCCGGAGCTGGGCCTGCATGGTGTCGTTCATCCCTCTCAGGACAGCTGCGTTCCTCAACACGGCCTGCTCTACTCTCGCTATACCTTCTAGCATGAGCCATGCTGAGTCACAGCCTAAAATAAAGAATAAATTAAATATTAATGATAATTACACAACAGACAAAAAAAATAGAAAAGATACATTGTCATCATAAAGACAAATCATTCTTTACATCAATTAGTTTAAATTTATTCTTTACACATGAATTATGTTATTCAGACAGACCGAAATCATTTAAGGGACAGTTTACTCAAACATGTTGTCCCCTTTAATTGGTTTTAGATGATCCACTTATACAGCTTGAGTGTGTAAAATCTTGTTAAAGGATTTACATTGTACTTACATTAGCAATTTAAATATTTTAATTATACTGTGGTAGGCACACCTATCCTTAAACATTTTGGCATTGAGGACAAGCTGTGTAAACATAGCAACCTGAAGAAATTACATTCCCACTGGGTTAGACAAGAGATAATGTATAAACATTTGTACATTAATTGTTGGATCCAAGTAGTGGTGATTGGTATATGTAGTGATATCCAATTAAAGGGACACTGAACCTAAATATTTAATTGACTGATTCAGATAGAGCATGACATTACAAATATTTAAAAATTACACATATTCTTTAAATGTTTGAATTCTATAGCTAGATTTTGAATGCAAGAATGTCGGTTTTTAGGGCAGCCCATATTTGTTTATCAACTTTGTTTATCCCTGCTGGTTGATGGATACATTCATCCAACAATAAAGAAATGATGTCCACAATTATTTTATTTTTTAAAATAATTATAGGCATTTCTTTGTTTCAATAAAGATATCAAGAGAATGAAGAATAATTCATAAGAGTAGTAAATTATAAATTTGATTAACATTGCATGCTCTATTTGAATCACAATAGAAAATATTTTCCTTCAGTGTACCTTTAAGTATCTTATAATGTTGATTTTGAATGATACTTACAGCTGTGCCTGGGAAGGACAATCCGACACTCAGGACAATGAAGGTTGAGACAGGGGGGAGGGATGGGATTGGCTTGGGGAGGGATGGGATTGGCTTGAGGAGGGATGAGCTGATGCTCCGGGGTAGGCCGTACAGCTGGGGAGTGGGGAGTTGGGGTCTGGGCAGCTGTACGGGCCATAATACGGGGAGAGCGGCGAAGGGGGTTGTATGGGCGTTTTTTGGGAGGGGCAGGAAATGATAAATGGGAAGGGCCGGCAGGGGTCTGGGCATGGGCAGGAGTCTGGGCATGGGCAGTGGTCTGGGCAGGGGTCTGGGTCTGGGCAGGGGTCTGGGCAGGGGTCTGGGCATGGGGAGGGGTCTGTGACTGGTCAGGGGACAGGCAGGGGCGGAAACCAGATGACCAGAAGTGGTGGATCCATCTGAAAATTTAATAAATATATATTAACATCTCATACATCATGAAATCAAATCAACGCATTTCAAATAGATTATGTTTTCAATATACTTAGAAGTGTGTTTGAATTTGTAAACAATTATGAAATGAGGATATGGTATGCATATAGGCACTCAGATGAATATCAATTACTGTCTGTACAATTATAACATTATTATTGTGTTTTGGCCTGGAATATGCATGTGACATAATGATGGCATGAATTATACATTTTTTAAAAAAGAAAAAATTTCATGCTGCCTGATATAGAAAGGGGGCAGTAGTGTATTTGAACAGACAAATAATATTCCTTTTTAATGTGCAAAAGCTGTAGACTTTGAATGTCTTCAATGAAATGATTTCAAATAAAGCAACATGTTGGAAACATGATAGATATATTTCACATACCATTAGACTCCAAGGCAGCCTCTTCCTCCTCCGTCACATATGTTAAATCAATCTCTGTAAAACATAACATGTTGTGTACACGTTAAGAACAGATATTATAACATATGTTAATGTTGTTCAAAGACACACATCAATGTTGCATTAAAGATATACACACCCAAAGTTATGATTTACATCATTTTGATGGAGCATACAAATTACATTAGATTTGTTATTCTCAATGATTCATATTTTCGATGTATTGTTTGTTTTAATTTAAAAATCATAAAAGCATAGTACATAGAACATTTAAGATTTCTCATGTGTGTATCACTTGATGACTGTTGTCAAAAAAGAACATGGAAATAAACATATGCTATACATCTTCTGAATAACAAATGTGTAGACTAATAAAGTTTTAATTATTAATCTTTCAATATTAAAAGAAAATTAATATATAATCAGAAGAGAAAATTATATGTTTGTTTCAAATGTTATGCTTCATCAGAATCATGCTCATAATATTGATTACCAATACACCTTCAATGACATATAAATGAGTCAATGGACTTACCAGGAGACCGCAAAGGCGGCTCTATGTCACTGCTGGATTCCTGTGGGCTCACCACACCAACTCTCTCTATGAATGATATAGATATATATTAGGAAACACATTTGGGATATCACTAAATCACATCAGTATCGAATTTTAAGAGTAATCAACTTGAAAATGTGAAGAATAGAGCAGTCATTAAACCAGAAAATGCTTGATTGAATCAAGGGGATTCTGTTAAAAATGATGTATTGAACATATGTTTAATTTCAGACTATATTAGACATCAAACTCATCTCATACGATGCTATTGCATATCTAAATATACCCATTGATCAATGTTCTTAAAAGAATACACACAAACCACATTTTGAAGAGCAGCTGATGACAAATCTAAACAAACACATGTGGCACATCGAGCCATTTGTGCAATGTACAGTAATCTTGTTTAGGACACAACACATATTTATCACAATACAAAACCAAATTGATTAGTACAAATATGTAATCATGGTGCTGTTAGAGTATGCTGATATCTATAAAGTAACTCCAACAGTGAATATGTGAATTATATATCAATATTGTTTAATCCAAAGAATGTAAAGATGAATGAATCTATTGTTTATTAAAGGGACACTGACATGATTAATTTAAATCATTGATTTCTCTGTTCAAACTGTTCAAAATGATTTAACATTGACTCCTATTATAATTTGAATGTTGCTACATTTTAATCTTAAAGGCAGATAAGCAATATTGTATTCAATAAATATTGTTTGTTGAAGGTATCCACCAATCATCAATAAAAACCCAGGTTGTTCAACCAAAATTGAGATGCAGATAAACGCACATTCTTGATTTTAAAATACATTTAGCAATAGAATATTTCACATATGATGATAGTATTATATTTAAATGTTTATTAATATTGCATACTCTATCTGAATGACAACATTAATAATTGTAGATCAGTATCCCTTTAATATAAAATTATATTGATTTGACAATGTTGGTGTTAATGAATTCTCTACTCCATATGTTGATGTAATGAATGGGATTGAGCATGCAATTCAAATCTAATATGTTATTTAAGGATATCCGAAGAATTATTTAATTTTCATCTATTAAAGGGACATTACATATAAATATTGAACAATGTGGATTTAGTATGTAATGTTCTGTCCATGTTTCTAAGACAAATGTCAATTAAAATGAGACCATACTGTGACAAGCCCTGCCTTAAGGATCCAGCAGCAACATCCATATCTGTAATATATTAAATGAGGATTGCATATCATTAATACAAATCATGCCATGTTTAAAATCTTTACATTATTAGCAAATCAATTTTAAAATATTAATCCTTTGGTAGTCCCATGAGTTAATTGTTTCCTCAATTCAATTCATGATAAATATATCCTGTACTCTTATTTTCAATCAGTTGTGTTGTTTACTGTAGCTTTTTTTGGTGTTATTTCATTCTCATCAATTGATGGGCATATGTTATAATTTATTTGGATTCTTCTTTTTTTAATATGTATAATATTGAAAATAAGAATACTGTATTCTTCACATATATAATAATTCACATTTCATTTTGACCAACATGTATAAAGCAATGCCACTTACAGCAAAGCCATGTTAACGTATATGCGCAATTCCATTTTCGCGATCATTGCGCAATGATTCAAAGCGGAATTACGCATCCGTCATTTGACCAACATGTATAAAGCAATGCCACTTACAGCAAAGCCATGTTAACGTGTATGCGCAATTCCATTTTTGCGATCATTGCGCAATGATTCAAAGCGGAATTACGCATCCGTCATTTGACCAACATGTATAAAGCAATGCCACTTTCAGCAAAGCCATGTTAACGTGTATGCGCAATTCCATTTTCACGATCATTGCGCAATGATTCAAATCGGAATTACGCATCCGTCATTTGACCAACATGTATAAAGCAATGCCACTTTCAGCAAAGCCATGTTAACGTGTATGCGCAATTCCATTTTCGCGATCATTGCGCAATGATTCAAAGCGGAATTACGCATCCGTCATTTGACCAACATGTATAAAGCAATGCCACTTACAGCAAAGCCATGTTAACGTGTATGCGCAATTCCATTTTCGCTCTGTGATGCATATTCTGTAGAGCGCAAGACACATCATTCCTATTTCATGTGTCACTAATCTAAAATCAGATATCTAAACATCATATGTAGTGTATGTTGTGAGATCTGTATAGGTTTAGTATCTGACTATATACACATTTATTGCTTAAAAAAAAAAAAAAAAGATATTATATGAAGTTGGATAATTACCTGGTTCAGATTCTCCATCTCCTCCCAGGCCACCGGACGGAGAAGCAGCTGCCCTGGCCCCCGCGTCAGGACTTTCAGATCCCGCAGCTGGGAGGGAAGAAGAGGAGGCCGAGGATGGCGAGGATCTGAATCTTTTGGGGACCCGGAGATTGAGGAGCTCGCATAAAGTCACCTCATAAGGGAGTAGGTACAGTTTCCGCGGGGCCTCTCTTTTGCCACCTCTTTTAAGTATATTTTTAGTTCATGTCCCTTTAAATAAACATTTCACAATAATGCTTGAAATATCAGAAACCTAGGCACCTTCCTTTTGATAAATTAGTATAACATATGAGTCAATAAAATTTAGATTAACTTCTGGATTGTTTTACACACTGACTGAAATATATATTGTAAAAGAGGTATTTCGGAGTCTTCAGCTTAGAGGGACATTAAGCTATATGTTATGTATGCATTTTGGATAAGATTATAATATTTGAACAACTTAATATGTTTTGGTATTCAATCATTAGATTGTAATTATATATATTTTTGTATTAAATACATATCTACATAGGCTATTTTGATGCCGATTGTTGGTTGCACATAGATACCTTATGTAATTGACTAAGATATGTGCATTGATTTTTTTTTTACAAAGTATATTTAAAGACTGAATGTAATTCTATAGTACTTTCTAAATATGTTTAAATTATTTTATGAATAATTTAAAAATCAATACACAATATACTTTGTGAATGTCCCTTTAAGGACCAAAACATTTGTAATGTTGATTTAACATTGTCAAAATAAACTAAAGGGGAATGAAAATTATATATAGATATGTGATGTCTAACCCAAGAGGTAAGATTTTAAAAACTACATAATATTATTAACTATAGTTAAATGACTCCACTAGAAAATCAAATCGATTAACCTGCCATCCAATAACTAGCTTGTGAAAAATATAAAGTTAAATGACCTACCATTTATAAATGTAAAATTGTAAAAAAGTTTGCAAATAATGTTTTGAGATACCTAAGGAAGATACAAGATCTTATAAAATTAATTTTACATTCAACAACACTGTCACTTTAATGTAATTGAACCACTTCCCCTTCTTAAAAGTGAAAAAAAATATTTTTTGTGAAATTGACTACATATCCGAAATTATTTTAACATCTAATAATTTCAAAAGAAAAGCATCGATGGATCTCACTCCCCAATGAATGTTAAAAAAGATAGTTTAATGTAATATTCTCTGAATCAGTGGATTTTCAACAATTAAAGCATTATTTGATCTTATGCATGTGCTTGTCAAATAGACAACTACCAGTCATGGGAGTCAAATTGATTTTTATTGACAGATTATATGGATATTTATTATAATCTGTTCCAAATAGTGTATTTAATACTAAACTTTTTATTATTACCATTTTAAAATTTAATAGTTTCTGAACCAAAAATAAAAATATATTCCTGGAAGTCATCAGATGCCAATCTGAAATGTAAAAATTTTTTTTACAAAAGTTAATACACACGTAGTCAAAGAATCATAAAATACATTTACAATCATCTTGTGTCTATGCTCTAACTTTGTTCAACATTTTTTTTAAGATATTTATTAATTATATTAAAAAAAAAATATATATGATTTTCGAATTATACATAAAAATGTATATAAAATTTCAATAATATATATGTTGAACATAAATGTCATATTTCATGTCCATTCAAATACCTCTATATCAACTATAATATGTATTCCTTTTTATGATTGTGATCCTTAAATATCTAATGATGAAATATGTATGACTAATTTATGTAAGCTACCAATAATCAACATTCTTCCTGTGATTATTAACTAGCATGCATTGGTACACCAACCTGGATAATGCATGGTCTTTGAAAGTCAATTCAGGGCTAAACAGTTGATCTTCAATAGGTGTCTTATTCATCATTTCAAAAATAGAGGACTGAAATCCCATCTAAAAATTAGAAATGCATCTAAGTGTCTGATTGTGATCCCTAAATATCTAATTAAGAACTAAATATGACTAATGTATGGAAGCTACTAATATTCAACATTCTTCCTGTGATTCTTAACTAGCATGCATTGGTACACCAACCTGGATAATGCATGGTCTTTGAAAGTCAATTCAGGGCTAAACAGTTGATCTTCAATAGGTGTCTTATTCATCATTTCAAAAATAGAGGACTGTGAAATACCATCTAAAAATTAGAAAATCATCTAAGTGTCTCCAATAGGATGCCTCAACAGCCTTATTCTATTAAATAGTTGGCACTTACCATGTGAACATGTCTTTGTATGCTTTTCAAGGTCAGCAGATTTGAAAGATAATGCCAGACATGATCCCATTGGTATACTTCAATTTCAATCTTGGCTTTTTCCACTGTCAGTCTGGGCAATCTTCACTGTCAGGCTTATAATTCTTCCCTTTCAGTTTTTAGATTAAGTCAGCTCCCTAATGGCATAAAAGGTTTATTCAAAATTACTACAAGTGTGTGAATCATTTCTCTAGCCCTCTCCCACCCCCCATTTCATAAGAAATTTCTGTCACTAGCTTACTGTGTAGCATCTTGTGTTATGTTCTATCAAGTGTGAAGATGAGTCATATTGAGCAGAACAAACCTCTAATGTGTGACATTGAACCATAGTCATGATAGAGGATAGTTATGCTAGAGGATCCCTCTGAGTCTTTACATTTTAAGTAATGTGTAAACTAAATACTAGTTTAGAAAATGTATGCCATATGATGTATTTGTGTACAATTCATGCCAGCAACAGTCCAGACATTTATACTTACCAGCTGATGTCCTCTTTAAAAACCAGGTGGCAAAGACTCGCTACAGGACCCAATGGCCAGAGCATCACCTATATTAATAAATGAAACACATTTTTAGCATTTGATGAACAATCCTAACATGTTTGCACAATTCTCTACTTGTCATTTCCCTACAGTTCACATCTATTGATAATACTCCAGTCTAACTTCTATTCTTTACCGTCTAAAGTTGCGGTTGATGATGTCTGCTCTGACATTGAGGCCCTCGTCCCGGAATGGCCCCTCTAGAACAGGATCATCCTCCTCATCTCTGAGGAGGTTTCTGTCCGGCCGGACGGCCTGCAGCATCCCAGCCCGCTGTGCAATATTATGCAGGACGCTACAGGCTACAACGATCTTAGCCACCTTCTTTGGGTTGTACTGGAGGGCTCCTCCCGACCTGTCCAGGCACCTGAACCTCATCTTCAGGAGCCCGAACATCCGTTCAACCACCGCCCTGGTTCTCTTATGAGCCCTATTGTAGCGCTCCTCAGACACATCAGTCGGGCTAGGCAAGGGGGTAATGAGCCAACGCCGGCTCATGTACCCAGAATCACCTATAAATTATTATTAACAGAACATAATTCCAACAGAATTCTCAAAATAGTATTTGTAGTACAATAAAAAGTTTTGTACACGATAATCCATTAACAAATGTTTATTTTAACTTTAAAATATCTAGTTCAATATTATTCTCTATCTTCCCATTTCAGCTAAGACATGCTACATATGCGTATTTCTCCTAAATCAAGCCTTGTGTAAAATGCTAACTACATGGTTACATTACATTCTCTATCTGAGCATTTAAGGTAAGACATGCTACATATCTGCATTGAACTAAAAGACATTTGCGGAAAAAGACAATGACATGGTTAAATTGCATTAGCTAATATCTTCCCATTTCAGCTAAGACATGCTACATATGCGTATTTCTCCTAAATCAAGCCTTGTGTAAAATGTTAACTACATGGTTACGTTACATTCTCTATCTGAGCATTTATGGTAAGACATGCTACATATCTGCATTGACCTAAAATACATTTGCGGAAAGAGACAATGACATGGTTAAATTGCATTAGCTAATATCTTCCCATTTCAGCTAAGACATGCTACATATGCGTATTTCTCCTAAATCAAGCCTTGTGTAAAATGCTAACTACATGGTTACATTACATTATCTATCTGAGCATTTAAGGTAAGACATGCTACATATCTGCATTGAACTAAAAGACATTTGCGGAAAGAGACAATGACATGGTTAAATTGCATTAGCTAATATCTTCCCATTTCAGCTAAGACATGCTACATATGCGTATTTCTCCTAAATCAAGCCTTGTGTAAAATGCTAACTACATGGTTACATTACATTCTCTATCTGAGCATTTAAGGTAAGACATGCTACATATCTGCATTGAACTAAAAGACATTTGCGGAAAGAGACAATGACATGGTTAAATTGCATTAGCTAATATCTTCCCATTTCAGCTAAGACATTCTACATATGCGTATTTCTCCTAAATCAAGCCTTGTGTAAAATGCTAACTACATGGTTACATTACATTCTCTGAGCATTTAAGGTAAGACATGCTACATATCTGCATTGAACTAAAATACATTTGCGGAAAGAGACAATGACATGGTTAAATTGCATTAGCTAATATCTTCCCATTTCAGCTAAGACATGCTACATATGCGTATTTCTCCTAAATCAAGCCTTGTGTAAAATGCTAACTACATGGTTACATTACATTCTCTGAGCATTTAAGGTAAGACATGCTACATATCTGCATTGAACTAAAAGTAGACATTAGAGGGGGGGAAATATATGGTTAAATTGCATCCTATAGCTGAACATTACGCTAACATTTTAAAACTACAGTGGCAATTGTCACAATAATTAACCATGTTGTGCACAAATACTCACCAACGAGATAACCAGGGGGCATTTGTCTTTCCTCAAACTGTCTCCACAGGGACGACAGAGAGAGGATGCGGGCATCATGACAAGCTCCTCCAAAATTCGCACACACATGCATAATCCTCATCTGTGCGTCACAAACATACTGCACGTTAAGGCTATGAAAATGTTTGCGATTTCTGAAGGGCGAGTCATCAATTGGAGCACGCAGCGCAATGTGGGTACAATCTATGGCTCCCAAGACATTGGGCATTTGAGCAATATCAAAGAATTCCCGCTTCAGGCGCCTCCAATCACCATCATTCTGTGGGAATCCTATGTATTGCTTACTGATACGTACCATGGCGTCCAGAAAGTTATCAAACACCCCAGAGAATGTACCTTGAGCCAGGCCATGCATGTACAGTTCTCCGGATTGAAAACTCCCGGAGGCCAGGACGTATAGACAGCTTAGCATCCTACTCATGGCGGGAACAGCAGTCCTTATTCTTATACGTGGCTCCAAATGAGGTTTAAGAAGATCGTAAAGGCCAATGAGCTGTTCGCGATCGAGCCGATACTTATCAAAAACCTCAAAGTCACTCATGTTTTCCAAGGTGGGTCTCACCCTGTAGACACGAGGACCTCGAACCAGATGACCCCTTCGTCTCAGTCTGAGCCGCCGAGGCTGCCTGATTCGACCAACAGCTAGTTCGCCAATAGCAGCACCAGCAGCGTCTACCATGTCATCGTCATCCATCTTTCAAAACAGCGTAACAAGGTAAGCACTTGATCTGATGTGGATCACAAGTGATGCATTGGACATGTTGTTTGGGGGATTTATAGTACAATTAGTCCAATGGTAGTGAGTTTGTAATGATTGCTGATTGTATTCACCTGTTTGTATGTGAGCGGCGCGAATGCTTTCACAGTGGGCGTTTATTTGTTGTTTGCGGAAATGTTAGTTTCAAACAATGATTCTCAATGTGAAAGTGTCAAATATCACACATACAGTGCATGTTTGTAATGTTTGATCATATGCGTAATCAATATTTCTTAAACGCGATCTTATAGTAACAAGCACACGTCCAGGCTAACATGAATGAAAGTGCATAGTTGTGTATAATGTGCATCGAATGTGATCGATCAATGTTGCTGCAATATTGTTTGTAAACGATAAAGTAACAGCTGCCATCTGTAATATTGTATATATAAGTGATTGCCGAGCAGTCAATATTGTATGCGTCCCTTTAAAATCGCAATAATAATTCCGAACTTTCCGTCTGCCATCTGTAGTATTGTATATATAAGTGATTGCTGAGCTGTAAATATTGTATGCGTCCCTTTAAAATCGCAATAATAATTCCGAACTTCCCGTCTGCCATCTGTAGTATTGTATATATAAGTGATTGCCGAGCTGTAAATATTGTATGCGTCCCTTTCAAATCGCACTAATACTGAATAACTTCCGGCTGCCATCTGTAGTATTGTATATATAAGTGATTGCCGAGCTGTAAATATTGTATGCGTCCCTTTAAAATCGCAATAATAATTCCGAACTTCCCGTCTGCCATCTGTAGTATTGTATATATAAGTGATTGCCGAGCTGTAAATATTGTATGCGTCCCTTTCAAATCGCACTAATACTGAATAACTTCCGGCTGCCATCTGTAGTATTGTATATATAAGTGATTGCCGAGATGTCAATATTGTATGCGTCCCATTCAAATGGCACTAATACTGAAGAACTTCCGGCTGTCATCTGTAGTATTATATATATATAAGTGATTTGCGATCTGACAATATTTATTAATTGTCCCATTGAAATCGCCTTAATAATGCTGTTCCAAACTGTTGTTTACGTATATGTTGTATTGTAGTATTGAGTGTTAAAGTTCCGAAAGGGGCGGTACAGTGGTGAATCTGTGATGTGTATGGTTGAATTTTCTAATGACGTCATGATATTATTACCCTGCCTATGTAGTTCAGAAATCCTCATTGTGTTGTTGTATTTGACTACATTGTTATTGTGTGCTGAATAAAATCTAAATGTGTGCTTTGTGGTTGCGTGATGGGTGATGCGTGTTATGTACATGTACGTATATATTGTGATTGTGTCCCACATATGCTGACTTCTATATAGCGGTCTGGCATTGTTGTTCCTTCCCATAAAGTGACATCTGTAATCTGGTGTACTGATGTTCTTGTTGTACGTAATTCCTAATGGTTTCTGGTGATGGAATCATGATGTTAAAAGTACAGTAAAATCCATATGTTGTGTTTTGTGATTCCTCTAGAGAATGTAATGTGTTTTTACCCCATCATTTGAATGCACATGTATGAGTGAATGTTAAAAGTAATGTATGTGCATCCATGAGTGATCATGTGTTAAGCCTATGTAGATATGCTGTTGCTGCAAGCATATGAGTTGAATAACTGAAATGCAATAATAAAGGTAAATGAGAATTGTTTCCCATTGTGTAGTGTTTGTGAATCCTGAAAAGTTGACATTATTTTTGTGTCTGTTTAAATGTAATATTTTTAAAACAAAAATGTTGTTACTAGTGATGTTGAATTGTATTTGATGTAATATAAAAGTCTGAAAGAATTTAATGGTGTTGTGAATATTCAAACAGTAAAATCCATAAATCCACCATAGGGAAATAGTCATTTCTTGATCTATTTATCATAGCTGAGTCTAACGCATGAAATCATGTATTTTCTAGCGCTGGTATTTGGAGTTTTTCTGTCTACGCTATTTGCGTACGTTAGGGAAATGAGGGTTTCGCGTGCACGAGCACGTCTTCCCAATAGAAGTCAATGGAGGCTCTGAAAATTGGTCATTTTTTTTTTCTAAGACTGGTTTTCCTCGTAAAGTGAGTGACGTCATGAGCTTTTGTGAAAAAGTAACTAAATCGTGTTCTTTTTGTAATAAATAAATATTTTGTGTATGTCATGTGGTGTATATTGTTTGTATGCATCGATGAGTGTATGTTTGTGATAATGTTATTAGTTAGATGTAGGTATATGAGGGTCTTTTCCCGTGTGTCAATGTAAGTCAATGGGAAAATGGATTTGTGTTGTTTTTTTTTCAAACACCCGAGATCTCGCAACTTTAATCCTTTGTATTTTGATGAAAAATTATTAAATATGAAAAATAAACATAGTGTAGTGTTTGTATGACTGTAAGTGTAGTTTGTGTAATATTTTTTATTTGATTCGTGGATGTTTTTTTTGTCGGTATATGTTTACTACTGGGTCAGAGGTGTCAGTAGAAATGTGAGCGTTAGGTTTTTTTTGAGTGTCGGTAACTGAACTCTAAATACCGGAGTACGTAAGAAACCCGCGTTAGGAGCCTCTAAAGCTGGTTTTCACGGCTAACGCCGAACTCCAAATCTAGCCGTATGCTAGCTACAATATAACTAATAGCTACATTGTAGCTAGTTTAGAGTTTATTTTTATTTTACAGGCAACTTTGTATTTATTTTAACTAGGTAGAATAGTTATTAAATAGTTATTACTATTTAATAGCTACCTAGTTAAAATAAAGACAAATATACCTGTAAAATAAAACCTAACCTATGTTACAATTACATCTAACACTACACTACAATTAAATTATTTCCCTAAACTAACTACAATTAAATACAATTAAATACAATTATCTAAAGTACAAAAAAACAAACACTAAATTACAGAAAATAATAAAATAATTACAAATTTTTTAAACTAATTACACCTAATCTAATCCCCCTAATAAAATAAAAAAGCCCCCCAAAATAAAAAACCCTACCCTATGCTAAATTACAAATAGCCCTTAAAAGGGCCTTTTGCGGGGCATTGCCCCAAAGTAATCAGCTCTTTTACCTGTAAAAAAAGTACAATACCCCCGTCAACATTAAAACCCACCACCCACACACCCAACCCTACTCTAAAACCCACCAAATCCCCCCTTAATAAAACCTAACACTAAACCCTTAAAGATCACCCTACCTTGAGAAGTCTTCACCCAACCGGGCCGAAGTCCTCATGGGCGAAGTGGTCCTCCAGATGGGCAGAAGTCTTCATCCAAGCCGGCCAGAAGAGGTCCTCCAGACGGTCAGAAGTCTTCATCCAGGCAGTATCTTCTATCTTCATCCATCTGGGTCCATCTTCAAGCCATCCGACGGTAACTAGGTAACTTCACGGGCATGAGCTCAATGTTATCTATATGACACACATGAACTAACGCCCTCTAGTGGTAAAAAACTGTCAAAATGCATTCAGATTAGAGGTGGCCTTCAAGGTCTAAGAAATTAGCATAAGAGCCTACCTAGGTTTAGCTTTCAACTAAGAATAGCAGAAGAAAAAAGCAAAATTGGTAATAAGTCTAGTAGGTGGTCAAATGACATCTATAAGGACATGAAACATGACATGCGAGGCGGGCCCATTCTCTTTCAAATGAGGGATCTTCTGATATAGTTCTATGCTGAAGGGATGATACAGACCTCTTTACAGTTGTTAGAACAAAATAATATATAAAAGAAAATAATGCATTATACTCCTGAGCAGAGATTGGCTATTTGTTTAACATGTTTGCAGATGCTATACAAGTACTTAACAGTTAACATTTGTACAATGATAAATTATCTAATGAACTAGAGCATTTTATTATTGCAATAGTAGGTCCTTTTAAAGGGACATTCCAGTCAAAATTGGAATCCACATGGATGCATTTCAGTTTTGAAAAGAAGCATTTTTGTAATATATATCTATTAGCACAAATGCTTCTAATAAAAGCTGTACCTGTTTCAAAAAGTATATTTAAGTATGGACTGTGCACCAGCATTATAAACATAGCACTTCTTCAAAGAGCCTAAGGTGCTTGTACCATCTGGTAATGACTAAATTTGTTAATTGTTGACATGGTACAAGCCCCACTGGCACTCTGAGCACCTGCAGTATTTAAAATGCTGGTGCACTGTGAATATCTAGCTATGCTTCACATGCGCATGCAGAGAAAAAAGTTAACTCTAAATCAGTGATAACTTTTATTA